>NW_026849082.1:0-185792 GCF_030867785.1 Colletotrichum acutatum
CACGAGCTTCGTACTCTCCGGTCCCGTTCGGCACGCTCTGGCTGAGTCTTCGGTACAAGCTGGGATCCGTCTTGACAAATTCAGTGACACGGTACTGAGACTGTGCGGCTTGATACGCGGAATTCGCCGCCGCTCTAAAATGGATTAGACTTTGGGGAATAGCGGGAAAGGTCAGACAGCGTGACGAACCTTGTCGCCGAAGCGCCGTTGACAAGGACAGAGACGTCTGAGGCTGGCATGCTGCAGCTACGAAGGTATTTTATGACGAGAGAGAGGGATGGGAAATGTATCGTCTCAATGGAACTAATTGGAAAGTAATATGACCGCTGACTTGCTGTTGCAGATGACCCAGTGTCAATGCTCTGATTGTAAGAGAGAAAGCCTTAGAGTTCACTGCAGGGTCGCACGTACTTATGGCTGACGGCTGATCGTGAGGCCACGGTCAACGCACTCAATCGCCCATCGTACTATAGAGCGTGTGTCGAAAAGGAAGGGCTCTGCAGTCACACCAGTTTTCCGGGCCTCAATCTCACGAAAAGATGGCTAAAGCCTTGACAGTGGCCTCTAGTATGCCGGTCCTATGGATCTAGTCCCAATACCAGGCGTGGGACGAATCCCATTGGATGGAGTGCCGAATCGATGAACAACCCGCCCAAGGATGTGTATGGGAAGAAAGGACGAGATCCCCGGGATCATTTCGAAAAGGAGTCGGACTGCGACTCGTCGGTTTCACCGGCCCTGCGTCTCTGAGGGACTCCTCAGGATCGTGGGAGGGTGAACTTGGACCACCGCTTCACCCACCAGTCCGTCGGCCATTCTAGCCTCGCATGACAAGACCGGCTGCAAGTTGCCTGCGGATGCCTTACGACGAACTCATTGCCGTGGAGTTTCCAGCTACTTGGCGCCAACCTGTTCGGGCGACTTCAATGCGATTGGCAATGTATCCGTCAAGCTTCTAGCCTTCCCCGCGGAAGCAAGGCGTGCATCCGGCACCAGCATGCCGGACACTCAACGACCCACTGGGGTGCTATTCTCTCAGAGATAACCAGGTCCCGCAGTCACATAAACCCTTTAACGTGCCAACTCAATCGAGTCTGGCTTAGCGGTCAACAAGGAACCTGCGCCAGTGGAACGGCCCATGCCGGGGCCACGTTGTTTTGCCCCAGGATGCTGTCGCCACACATCCACTTGCCTTTTTCGGGATTGCGGAGGTAGAAGAACAGCTTTATCAGTTGACTCCAAGGATGTACACATCGGATTCGGGATAAACACCAACCCCAAACTCAGGTAGTCTTGCGCTGCATCCGCGTTAGACGGATGCGTCCCTATTGGCGAGCGCGACATGAGGCCAAGAATGACTAGCTTTCCGCCGACCCCCGTCTGTAATGGGAGATATCGAGACGCCGCCTCCTTCGAACATGAGGCCCTGCTTCCGCCTCCCGATCGACAGGCTGGTTATTACATCGCGACTAACGCATCGAGCTGTATCACACCTCCTAGTACATGCATACTACGAACAAGCGACAGAAGGAGGAAGACTAAGGCCTCCTGGAAGTAATGATGAATTTTGGGTGGTGCAAGTCGGCACCCCATACTCATTACAGACTCCGCCTTGTTTGTGCCCTTCAGAGGATTGGGCGCGTGGAGCGACGTGCCACCGCCGGCTGCTGCATCCAAACTCCCCGTGTGCCACCCGAGAGCCTGAGACGACGCTGATGGTGTTATTAAATCGATCTTGCTCGAAGATGCCGAGTGTGACAAGCCGGAGGGTCCTTCGGTGAGCCAGGTCCGGGCCTGAAGCCGGCGCGAAAGGCTTACTAGCAATTTGGAGGCTATGAGCCTTTGGAGTTGGCTTAAGCGTTTAGACTTCATCCGTTCCCGCGCCGTCAAAGCTATGGTCTCACGTCATGACGTCGAGCGTGACAAGCAATACCCCTCATTGACTTCAGATGACAGGAAATGCTTGGGCCCCCCACACATCCGAAATATTTCGAGTCGTTCGTCAAGCCGTCCCCACGTCGTTTGCCATCGCACCTTGCACGGTGAGAGGTCGCATGTCGGTGTAGCAGCATTCTTGTCGCTGGTGTGGCACAGCTTTGTGCATGTTGCACCTATTCGACTGCAACAAGATGATGCGCTTCAGGCTTTGTGCTCGGCCATGTTTCCTCGCAGGGGTACGGCCGTACTATATTTGAAAGGACCGAGCTGCAAATAAGATGACAAGTTCATTTCACGATATCAGTTTTCAGATCCGGTCATGCCTCCGACATGTCGCTTCATGATGATCCCCCCGCAAACACTCATCAGGGGTTCCTACTCGAAGCCTCGCATCAGTCCAGGCAACTTTTGGCGAAAGAGCGCTCGGCGGTGTGTGAAGTAGTCGACGCTACTTTCCACCGGTAAAGGAAATGACATTTGTGAATTCTTTTCTTCGCTTACGAGCAGCAATATGTACAGAAAATGGGAAAAAGTTCACTACGCAAAACTGCTCTGGCCAGACCCCATGTCACCGGTGACTATCGCTAGCGCTCTCGGTCAAGGTGTGCGTATCCGCATCGGGAACCTTGCAGACGGTTGGCTGGAGCCTGGAGGTGAAGTTCCGACGATGCGCTCTAGACAAAAATGTCATTCTGTGCACCTGGCTTGAAGCCCATTCTGGCGTTGTATCCGGGGCTATAGCCGACATCCGGCACGTTGTTTCCTTCGGCTTCTACGAGAACGTCAGCACTTGGACTCGTGGAAAGGGGCGTCATCGCCATTCGACAACTCACGATTCCAAGCAATCATTTGCTTTGGTCCAGCGACACACTTCTTCGAATCGTCTCGGCAAGCGACGGGCGGCTTAGCGATGCCCAGTTGCTTCGGAGACACGGCGCTGGTAACATTGCATCTGAAGTTTTCCATGTACCTTTTTGGCTTGTCAGTATCTTCCTCTCCGATCGTGCATGAACGAGTCAGTCAAATGCGCCAAGCGAGGCCACAAGCGAGGGTGATCTTACATCCATCTGGAACCCAGTGCCAGGCGCAGTGTCAACCTCCCACCGGGCAGGCAGGCAAGTCCGGGACTTGTTACGAAGTCAGGCGTTTCCACGGTGTGCTTTTTTCGACCACAGTCAGTTGCTGACCTTTCGCATCACACAGGCCGGACGTACTGCTCGACAACCACAAACATGACCAGGTTCTTCATCGTCACCTTCTTGATATCCGACTGATAGCTGATGGCACATGCTGTGCCTGCCGTGGTGGTGTAGTTCTGCGTGTGCATCGCCACTCCCTTCCCGTCCGGGTTATCGACGAGACACTTGCCCGGCCCGGGCGCGTGCCAATCTTCTGAGTGTTCGCTGCAGTCCGACCACTGCGTCACGGTCTTGCCGCCGTAGGAAAAGCTCGTGCTGCCGCGGTTGGCTCCGAGATCGACGGTTAGCTTGCCCCGGGCGGGTAGATTGAGGGACTGGCCCGCTGGAGGGGGCACCTTATCGCATCCGCGGTCGGCTTGCATCCACCACTTGTTTTTCGGGAGACGGTAGAGCGAGTTAACTACAAGGTTGGTGTTGGAATCGTCTATTGCGGTATTGCTCCCGCCCTGTCATCGGCTTCTTTAGCATTATGCTTACCACGAAGGGCTGTGGTTCGAGGCATAGATTCACTCGGCAATACATGCCATCGGCCAAGCAGCAATGTGCCCCTCGACGATGCCAATGGCGGCCAGCGCCGAACCAAGACTAAGCGAGATCTTCATTGTATCTTGATGATTTCTTGACGACGACTATCTGTTGTGAGTGGCTCACTAAGGTAGGAATATCGCGCACAAGGTCTGGAAAAGGAGTGAATGAAAAGCAGTTGCCTCAAAGAATGGATAAGGCCTCTAGGGCTTGATTCAAAAAAAGGAATAAGCATTGAGCGATACGGCCGGATTGCACAAGACGAAAGAAACAATAGGGCTGTTTGGGAAGCGATGGACAGCTTCTTATCAACATCGCAAGTAAGGGGGCATCTGCGGGTGCCTGTTGAGATTAAGGAAGCTGTGGCATTGACATCGTCTGTGCGGATCAACAAGCTGGCCCATGTCGCGTGTCTGGGTGTTTGACACTTTTCCTTCCTCCGTATCTCGATATAGCGCTAAATAGATCATGGCGGACAGGCAGCAGCTTAAATGAGTTCTCATGGCGGTTGTTGCTGGCGAGGTTAAAGACAAGAAAGACAGTAAAAGAGAGGCTTCGAGTAGTGTGACGTCGTGCCTGAGATGAGAACAGTCGTGGATACTTGAGATCGCCGGGGAGCCTGCCGAGGGAAACGGAGGCTGGAGAGGATGCTGGGGCAGATACGCACACACGCTGGTGATTACAGCATTGTGATTCCAGTTACGACTGCACTCAAACGTGGCCAATATCCACATAGAATGTCTTTCACGAGTCAGAAAAACACATTGTTCCGTGCTTAGTCGATAACGGCCGATCGCGTCGAGGCCGAAGCTATGATTTTCTTTATGTCGGCGCCGTGAATATTCACCGAGTCAACACCATCCACCCCTCCCAGCCTGTATTGAATCTCCCCACAATGCTCCATTATCCACGCGGCCAGGAGCAATGAGGGCGATCTCGTCTTCCCGCGTCTTGTGTCGGCCCTGGCCATTTATGGCGGATTTTTCCCCTTCAATTGCTACCAGACTTCTACTTCTACCAGTCATTTCAAACGGTGTCGAACGCCAGGCGGAAGGCTTAGTTTTGCCCTCCTCTAGACTCTATACTGTAGCACTTATCACAAGCAAGCTTCTTTCCGCTCAATATGGCCTCTGACCTCGCCGAACATCCACTACGGGCCTGCCAACTATCGTACAACCTCACGAGCAGTCCGCAGCCTGTTCCCAGCGAAGCCACAATTCTATCTTCGGATCAGAGCATATGCACAGATCATATGGTTGTTGCGTCATGGAAGTATGGCATCGGATGGTCGAAACCTGAGTTGAAACCCTATGGTCCGCTTAACCTACTCCCAACCGCGTCCTGCCTTCATTACGCCACTGAGTGCTTCGAAGGCCTGAAGGCCTACAGAGGCCACGACGGCAAGCTCAGAGTTTTTCGTATCGAGCATAACGTTGCTCGTCTACGAAGCTCAGCCGCCAGGATCTCTCTCCCTACGTTCGAACCTGGAGAGGTCAAAAAACTTGTTCTCGGCCTGTTGGCAGTGGATGCTGGCCGCTGGCTCCCTGAGGAACAGGCTGGCGGCTTTCTTTACGTTCGTCCCACGATCATTGGCACTTCGCCTCAGCTGGGCGTCCAAGCGCCAAAGGAAGCCATGCTGTTTATCGTTCTGGCTTATATGCCTCGTCTCGATGTACCACCAGGGGGTATGCGACTGTACTCGTCTCCGAAAGACGCTGTTCGGGCCTGGGTCGGTGGCTTTGGGTACGCAAAGATCGGAGCGAACTATGGGCCTTCGGTCTTGGTTCTACAGGAAGCTGCTTCTAGAGGATATCATCAAGTCTTGTGGCTCTACGGAGAAGATGGGGAATGCACTGAAGCTGGTGGGTGCAACTTCTTCGTTGTATGGGTTCGCAAGGATGGCAAGACGGAGCTCATTACCGCACCCCTGGATGATAAGACAATCCTCGATGGAGTTACAAGACGAAGTTGCCTTGAACTTGCGAGAGAAAGACTTGGCGAGGAAATTGAAGTGTCAGAGCGCAAGTTCACAGTCACTGAAATCATGGAGGCCGCGGCTGAAGGTCGTCTATTGGAGTCGTTTGCCGCAGGTACTGCTGTGAGTACTTACCAATCACCGTAATACTCGATCCCGCGCTGACGAATTTAGTACTTCATCGCAGCGGTTTCCCATATTCACCATCGCGGGCATGATATCAGTGTGCCAATGGGTGACGCCGGTAAGGGAGCGAAGATCACTACCACTCTTAAAGAATGGCTCACCGAGATCATGTACGGCGATACTGAGCATCCATGGGCTACGATTGTCTCTACTTCTTGAACGAGAAAGTTGGGAGTCCTGATGGGGCAATTCGCACTAGGCTAGCCAGATAGGACCAACATACAATACATGGGGTAGGCTCCACGTAAGGGTTGCTGGCTAGCATCAGTCTCACCATCTTTGTTGTCAAGTTACGTCAAATACCTTAGAGAGAACAGACATGCGCAACTCTGTCAATTAAAATCAAGAGTCAACACTCCTCGACTGCTCGACTCTGGACCGACAGAATGCAATAGGTGCTCTCTTGTAGTGAATAACCCATTTCCAATATTCTCTACTCAGCTTATCTGGGACTTGCTGGCGGGGGGCAAGAAACCTCTTTTTAAAGCCATCCGAAAGCCCCCTAGCCATTTCCAGGCCATTTTTTCATATCCTGCATCATTCGGATGTGTCCCATCCGCCACCAAATCTTCCATGGCGGGCCCGTCGTTGCTTTGCAAGTCAACGAAAACAATTTTCCTGCCTTCAAGAGTCAAAAGGCATGCTAGTCTCTCTGTCTCACTATTGAAGTCCTCAACCCGCTGCTGCACGGCCTCGTTCTGGTTGACCAGTAGGCTTGAGAGAATAATGGTTGAGCCAGGCGATGCAACCCAGAGGGTGTCCAAGAGGTGACCAAGGCGATGTCGTGCTTCTGTCAACTTGTATCCTTGTAAACAATCGTTGGATCCAGCGTTCACAGTAAAGACATGCGGCAACAACTTTGCTGCTGATAGCCTCGCCCTGGCCTCGATTTGGTCGATCCTATACCCCCGCCAGCCTTCATGTTCGTTGTTAAAATGGGTGCCGGATTTACGGGATCCAACCATGCAGACATTATAGCCGCAGCCGTGCAGTAATTCAGAGAGTTTCTTCCGATACCCGCTCTGGTCAGAAGAGCCGACGCCGTGTGTGACTGAGCCCCCCAATGGCATTAATCGAAGCACAGATCCACATTCGGCTGTCAAGGTAAGTTCTGAAAGAAGGATGTCAGTTTGACCTACAATATTCGAGTTATTTAGGGGATATCAAAATGGCCCCGAGTCTAGGATGGGACTAGGAGTGAAGGCATACATACTGGGTTTGGTGCAGTATGCGGCCTTCTGGAGGTGGAAACCGCATTTGGCGGCTTGCGAAAAGTAGCCGACGTTTACTTTGCGTCCGAAGTTGCGCGGCATTGAGAATATGGGAATATGGTCTTAACAGAAGAACCAAGCAAGCAATGCAGAAAGCAAAAACGCGGGAAAAAGGGAAACGAAAATGGCGGACATCGTTATCTCGTACTAGCGAGAGAAAAGAGTGGTACACGGAGGTCGGGCAAGCTGTCTTTAGCCGAATATGATTTATCTCGGTGTGGAGCTTAGCGGCCGGAAACTTGTCGCGACTTCTGAGGTCTCACCTATCTACATACACATCTGGCCAATGAATCCCTTGCGAGTGCTCTCCTCGAACAGCAGCCTCCAAGAAGTGAACATCTAGCACTGGTTGGGACAGCAGCTCTTGCAACGAAGGCTCTGGCCAAGGTATACCAGCTGCTGGGACTACCCCATCAGCTAAGTTTTGATCAATTTCCTGGGTGAGAGTATCGTCGCAAGGGTCCGCTACTCCATCTGATTGGGATTGGGTATGTGCTTTTAGGTTCGACAACATCGTTGACTCCATGACTTCAACATGGCGACTATATTCCTGGGCCACCATGTTCCCAGCCATTTTTAGTTGGTCGAGGAGACGACACGCCTCCTCATAAACATCTCGATCATGACGACTACCTATCCCATCCAAGAGACTCGAAATGGCGAGGATCGTCAATGACGAGAAGAGGTGTTGTGTGAAGAAGCAATCAAAAGTCACAAAGATTCCATCGATCCATGCTCGCGTGAGTAGTCTTGTAGACTGATGAGCGCACCGTATGCATGCCTTTGACAGTGCTGTCGCTTCGGCAGGGATGCTGGATGTTGCTGGAGACGATCCAGCACGCGAGCTGGCAACCTGAATTCGCAAAGCGTGCAGCAAAAGTGGTCGAGTAGCTAAAATCACACACTAGTGAAGATCAGCTTCTTGGAGGTACCGTAGAGAACACCTGATTGGTGATAGTGGCTAACCTGATAGAAACGCAGATGGAGAGAGACAACTTTATGATCATGAGGCTCGTTCAGAGATTTATCTCCTATTTGTAACGGCCGAGGTAAGATTTCAAACCAGGATTGTAGATCTTTGAGACAGCCTTGTACGCGGCTTGAGAGGTTTGCGCATGTACCTTCGGCTTGCGTTCGGACGCTGTAGACAGACCGGATTATGGAAGTAAGTAGACCAGCTAGTCTGATATCGGCAACATGGTAATCAGAGTCACCACGGCTATCGGCCGAGCTCGAAGTAGATGGCTCGCAAGGTAGGTCAACGCCAATGTCATCATCTTGAATTGCCGGCGGGTGATTTAGGTTCGCAGCATAGAGTCGGTCTATGATATATGCAGTCCAAAAGAGGCTTTTCCGATGTCGGCGAACCATGGGGTCTGGCAATTGAGACTCCGGGATGTTGAGGTGTAGACCGATGACAACAGCGACACGGACGGCAGTGCCCGCAAAGACGTACGCACTATATCGTCGGTTTAGAGCCATGGAGTAGAAAGACTGTCTAAAGGTTAGTCGCCGCTGGACGCTTCGCAGGAAAGACTTACCAAAAGAAGATAAAGCTCGACGGTTTCGACTTCGGGGCGCTCATCAAGGTATCCTAAAGCTTTGGATGCTTGCGCAAAGTATGCCATTCCAGGGAAACCGTGGACACTGGTGGATTTGGAGATGTAGAGCTCCCCGATAGCAAACAAGGCCCAAGTTCTACAACGAAGGGCTATGGCTTCCGGGCTCGCGTCATGAGTATTCTGCTTCCAACTTTCTGTAATTGCTTGTGCTTCCACTATGTGATATGAACGCCCAATATACTTCATGGCAGCCTCAAGCAGGAACTTGGCGCGAGAAGGCCCAGGCCATGTTGTGTTGACATGAGCCAGCGACATCATGGACTCGTTGGAGGCATAAGTCAGTCGTATGAGGTGGATAGGCTCGGGAGCTGACGGGTCCGTGATGACCTGGCGAAATCGAGTTGCGAAAGCGGCGTCGGCAGCCTCGCCGATGAGGACAGGGCTTCTGAAGACATTCAAACTGTCGAACCATGGATCGATACTGATTGCTGGACTTGTTTCGTTTCCCGCGGACTCTGCAGATGATTCTGGCTGAAGGTCTAGGGGAGACTGAAGTGATTGTACGGCACTTCCTTCGGGAGTATTTGTGTCGTGGGGCTCATCGTTTTCCGCTGTGCGGGCGTCTGAATGTGGCCGAGATGTACTCTGCCGCTTCAGTCTATCAATCTCCTGGAATAGTTCATCAAGTAAACTTGATTAACGAACCATTAGCAACAGAGACATAGCAATGAAATGCGGTCTTGTAGAAGGGATGTCGGCTCACCTTTGCGGGACCTTTACAGTCCTATTCCTTTGCGGAAACGAGCACTCGTTCGCTTTGTCAGACTGTTGGCAATTCTGACACGGACGGCCGCCGCTACACTTCACCTTCCTTTCGTGGCATCGATGACAACTATGGAAGCAGTGAGCAGTTGGGGGCCTCTTTTACTGACATTGGGTCGCTTGGTATCGCCCATGAAGGACTCACGCGGTGTTTTTTCCAGCGAGCAGAGCGCTGCGGATACTTCTAGTAGCACTGCCGGTAGAGATTGATTCTGGAGTTCTCTGCATTTCGCCTGCTGATGCTAATGTTGCTTGGTATAATCGGGAAAGAGGATGACATCTAAGTCCCCTACAGATTGCTTTGTTCGTGTGCTCGGTGAAACTACGATCTGCCGGAAAGTTGCTCCATAATTCTTAGGGCAGAGGATTTCGGAGGTTGAACACTTTGCCGAAGGAACTACTAGCTTGGCCGAAGAGAGAGCAATAACCAACTCTAGGACAGTATTCTTTCCCACGATAGACGTACTTGAGAGAATTCGGTTAAAAACTCCAAGGTGGGAGGTATAAGAGTGAAGCCTCCTCATAGGAAATAACCAAATTGTGGCAAGTGTCTGTACGTGACGTCGCATGTTTTGCTTTTCTAAACCCAGCTTTTACACCATGACCATCGACTACTCTCATCAACACAACGACCGCCAGCTGTCCGAGGCTGCTTTAAAGACCGCCGCCCCTTGCGTCCAGAATCTCAGTAATTGGGGCCCTGCCGTGAAAGAAATCCAGACGTGGCCCGAATATCGGCCTCAGCCACTTAGAGACCTGCCCCACCTCGCTCAAGCGCTTGGTCTTGGCAACATCTTCATCAAAGATGAGAGCAGACGGTTCGGTACTGACATGGGCTCTTTCAAGGCTCTGGGTGCACCCTTCGCGGTGTATCGGATCCTCGCCGATGAGGTACACCGTCAGACCGGCGTTTATCCGTTGTCAGCCGAGCTTCGTACAAGCAAATATCATCATATCACGCAACAAGTGACTGTCTGTGTGGCTACAGACGGTAATCAGGGGCGAGGACTTGCATACGGCGCCAAAGCCTTTGGCTGCCGCTGCGTTGACTACATCCACGGCCATGTCAGTCCCGGGCGTGCCAAGAGGATGATGGATCTCGGCGCTATTGTCATTCGAATCGACGGAGAATACGACGAGTCTGTGAGCCGAGCCAAAGAGGATGCGCGAATCAATGGGTGGCACTTTGTTAGCAGCACTTCTTGGACTGATTTCGATCACGGCATTCCCCAGGACGTCATGAACGCATATATGGTGGTTGTTGAAGAGGCGCTCGAGATGTTGCCAAGCATCCAGGATATAACCCACGTTGTTGTGTGTGGCGGGGTGGGCAGTATTGCGGCAGCTATCTTTCTGGGTTTCTACAAACATTTCAACCAAGCTGCTGCGTCAAATAACTCGAATACGTTTCCGCGTTGTATCGTTATCGAACCGACCGAGGCAGACTGCCTGCTTCAATGTGCCAAGGCCGGAGAGTTGCGTCCGAGTCACAACAGTCTGAGAACATTGATGGCCGGGCTCGCATGCCGAGGCCCGTCTCCTGCTGCCTGGAAGATTCTTGAGTGGCTTACTAGTGATTTTATTGCTGTTCCTGACCGCGTTGCGGTGGATGGAATGATAGCCTTGGCGGAAGGCAAGCATGGTGACATTCCTATCGTTTGTGGAGAGTCATCAGCCGCGACCATGGGTGTCCTCCTCAAGGCGGGCAGTAATGAGGCTTTTCGCGAAAAGCTGGGTCTTGATGCGCACAGCCAGTGCGTGATCTTTGGTTTAGAAGGAGCAACAGATTCTTCAATCTATAAGGATCTCGTGGGCAAGTCGCCTGAAGATGTTTTCAAGGCACAAGATACATTTTTGCAGCTTCACAAATAAGAGCAAGCTCACATACTTGGACGAGCCTCGTCCAGTCAATATCCCAAAACTTGCAAAGTCGCGTCCTGTGTTATGAGTAGGAAATACCCAGTATTGGCTTAATCCTTTACAAACCAACTTCAGAAAACCATGTCTATTAGGATTAACCCAGAGCTCGATTTTTGCATCGGCCCCCAAAAAGTTATTCGGAAATTTGAAGCCTTGGCCATGCTGAAAATTTGCTATACTATTCTCAGGTTGGGATAGACCTGCTGCCCGACGATTCACAGACTGGGAGCCCGTTCGGCAGAGGAGTGCGTTGCCGAGCGCCAAGACCGGGATTGGCCAGGAAGTCCGATGTGAGTCAATACGACCGGTTGCTCCGCTCCGGTCAAGGAGCGTTTCACCGAGCGCCAAACCTCGGTGGAAAGAAGTAGCGCCGCTGGACAAGAGCATTTACACCAACTATCAACGCCGCATCATGATAACATGAGTCGATCTATTCAGAAATGACGGTCGTGGCCATTCTGCGACGCTGTTGGCGCTTTTCTTGTGACCGAAGCCTGTTGGGTACATGCAGAGCAAAATCCGTCGTCTGAAGATTTAATGAGGCCACAACAATATCGCATTAAACATCGCCGCCATCAATGCTTCTATGAGAGGGATCAACGACTCGCATCTAGTCATGAAATCCGCCGTCAACACTCAACAAACGATGGGCCAACCCCCGGCTGGCGCGGCTGACTTTATGGACCCTGATGATTTGAGGACCGAATTCGCGATGGCAATGTCGACGATGTATCAGCAAGAAGTGCCGCTGTATGGAAACTTACTCGATATTGTGCGCCATGTCAACCAAGATGTCCTCCGCAACAAAGAGAAAGACCTCACCGTCGACACAATCGCTATCAGGGCAAGTGCAGAAAGGCTCACGCTTGAACGTCACGGTGCCATTAGGCTAGGCACACCCCACGAGCTCCGGACAGTAAAGCGTATTTTTGCGATTCTGGGGATGCACCCGGTTGGGTACTACGATTTATCCGTCGCCGGCTTGCCGATGCATGCCACATGCTTTCGCCCTACGAGCGTACAGAGCCTTCATCGGAACCCGTTCCGAGTCTTCACTACCCTGCTTCGTCCAGATCTCCTCGCCGACGAAGATGCACGCCAGCTATCGTGGGAACTGCTCCAGAAAAGAAACATATTCACCGCCAAGCTCCTTGAAGTTCTAGACACTGCCGAGACACAGAATGGTAGGCTCACAGAAGAGCAGGGTGCCATTTTCGTTCCAGAGGCCTTGCGAACTTTCAGTTGGCAGGCGGTGGCTGCCGCCACGTTCGACCAGTTTAACATTTTGAAGGCCGAGCATCTTATTTTGGCCGATATTGCATCTTTCCAGAGCGCGCACATCAACCACCTCACCCCTCGAACCTTGGACATTTCGGCTGTTCAGGCTGCTATGAGGGAGGCCGGCATGGCTGTCAAGGCACGCATCGAAGGGCCGCCCATTCGCCAGTGCCCCATTCTCCTGCGCCAGACCAGTTTTCTGGCCCTTGAAGAATATGTCCATTTCAGAAGAAGCGACGGTCCCGGTCTGGTCTCGGCTTCTGACACTGGGCCCGGACTGATCAAGGCCAGCCATACGGCTCGTTTCGGGGAGGTTGAGGAGCGGGGCGCCGCGGTCACAGAACGGGGACAGGTACTTTACGAACGACTACTGCAAGAAACCATGGAAATGGCGGCGAATGCTGGCCCTGACGAGGCTGGTGGGCTCGCAGAAGATGTCTTCAAGCAATTTCCTGATACTTGGACTGATTTGAGGAAAGAGGGACTGATACATTGCGAATATGTCTGCGTCAGGAAAATGTCCCTGAACGAGGCCGGGCAGCAACTCGATGAACTCACTCTTGAGCGCCTCATCTCACAGGGTGTTGTAGAAGCACGCCCGATCACTTATGAAGATTTCCTCCCATTTTCGGCGGCTGGGATTTTCCAGTCCAACATTCAGTCTCGAGACAAAGATAGACGACCGCTGCAGATGAAACATCCCAAACCAGATCTGTCCGGTTTCGTGGAAGCACTGGAGGAGAAGCCAGTAGATATTCAAAACTGGTACGCTCTCATCCAGAAACAGAGCCTAAAGGCCGTGGCGGAGAAGCTGGGGATGACCGCAGCGTGACCTTGTTGAGCAGCTGAAATAGAGGGTGTACCGAAATTACGGACTGGTCAGGATAGCCAACCGGACTTTATCAACAATCTGACTGGCTTGCTCATGTCTACTCTACGTATACGATCGGGGCCACGATCTCCAGCGGTTTGCGTATATGTGTGTGTGGAATCGTGGATGGGTGGAGAGCAGGCTGATAAGGACTAGCCAGTTAGCCAGTCAGTCTTATATACTACCGTGGGCCATACTAAATAAGGTAGCAGTAAGCCTACGGGAGGTATCTATAAAGTCAGGTAAAGTAAGGTAAAGTAAGGTAGTATAGTAATTCTAGGTCTAGGTCCTGAATAGTTCATCTTAAGCTCGGCGATCTCTGTGCCGGTCCCCGGGATCACGTCGGAATTTGGGCTAGCGGTAGTACGGAACCGAAAAGGCGTTTAGATTTGACATTCGATGTCCATCCGGCCCATTTGGCCGGGTGTTTGCAACCCTGACGCGGAATTTTTACAAACGAGCACTCCAATGAAGTCAGTGCTGGTCCGAGTGGCCGCGCTGTTCGAATCCGAATAGGGGTGTGAAGTATCGAGTAAGTTGTCACCAGCCCCACCTTCGTTTTCTTTTGATTTTCCCAAATGTTTTCTTCAAGACAAGAAGGAGGTTTAGGGCCTGCTTGTTTCGTTTATGAGGGAGATTGATGAGCGGAAATCCGCTGCTAGGATCGGCTTCACTTAGATCCACGGCCGGTACTATGTGACACCGTAGGAAGGCTCGGTCGGATGGGGTTATACAATATTCGAGCACCCACCGAGGACACTCAATTTTTGACTACACGCTTCTCTTAAACACTACGAGATGCGAGAATAAGTATCAACTTAGGAACCCAAGGGAACATGATCGCGGGGTCGAGACAAGATTGACGTCGTTTCAAAGCCTGCACTTGTGGCGCTCTAAACTCAATTAACTCAATGAACGACGTTTTTTGAAGCGACTAGCGAGCCTCCAACTAAGGCCACGTCAATCCACAAAACAAGGGCAGAAAAAACCACCCTCCATCCCAAAGTCTCGGAAACAGACGACGGCTGTGGCTGCACCGTTTCCATCCGTTGTCCGTGCAGACCCACAGACGGGGGCAAACGGCGCCGTTGCTCGCATGAATGTCAACGGCCCGCTCCCGATAATGGCAGAGATTCCCGGGGGACGCGGGCTACCTGGCGTACCACGAAACCCCCAGGCCCGGCTCACCCGGACGCGAGGCAACCAGATATCTAGGCAAATCAAATATTGGGTCCTGTCGTATCCCGAATCGTGCATTCAGCCAGACATGGATGTTGCGCCTCCTACCAGCGTCAGCGGCTCTGCTTTGTCAGAACTAGGAGCGAATCATCATCGCGCGGTCGGTCATTGGATTGTCCCGATTAAAATCGTGCCGAGGGAGCAGCAGATAGATCTACGTGCTTCCCCCTGAAACCAAGATCTGAACAAATCAAAAGTGCTGGGATTCTGTTTCGCTTGACAAAGTGCCGGTTCGCCTGAGTCGCGGGGGACCAACCGTGAAAGCGCACTGGCTGGCTACATTCCAAACGGCTGCGTCTCGGGCCTAATGTTCAACTGGAGAGAGTACCATGCAGGCTAAAGGCCACGAAATGCTTTTTTGGACTCATCACAATGTCTCTGAATCTCTCATTCCTGAGAGCGTGAATGGCCAGCGATGTCATCGGCCCTTGTTCGGCCGAGTTCTCCTCGCCCTGTAGGGCGTGCAGGGATAGCGCCTTCCAGGTATGCGGCCCACTAGCAATTAGCATCGTCGCGGGGTTCAGTGGGGAAAATCGTGCAAGGTCTGGGTACCTACCTACCTTGTAAACGTTAATGCCAATCTCCATTCTCCGGCCTAGGATGCCCACTGCCTACTCTTCGTAGTGGGAGAAGAGTCGTGGGGGGACAGAAGGTCTACCTAGGATTGAGCAAAGTGAAGTACTGGTCCGGTAGTTGTTTGGAATGGTACCAAGGGCAGATCGATAAGCAGCACCCAAATGTGCGGGACTTTGACTCGACCAAGTAAAAGCAAAGTTTGGTTGGGGACCAGGACCAGGATGTGGACAATGGGCCGCGCGTGCCCTCCCGTTCGGCTTCGCGGATAGCTGACCAATGACCCGCGGCTCCTCTTGGCAAGAGCCTTGTTCCGTGGACTAAGCAGTCGAGACGCGCGTGTCTTTCGTGGACACTCGCGCGCTTTGCGTCACCAATGTCCAAGGAACATCGTATCGGGCCTTTTTCCGCCTTTGCGTAATGATGAGTCGTCGTTGGCGCGGCGGTTCGTGCAAGTGAGATACGAGAGCATAGTCGATACGAAGACCGTCTGTTTGTGTGGTGCCCTCCTTGATCGCAAATTGCACTTCACTTCACGGGTCGTCGTGGGCTCCGGGTCTTGATCGTTGGCACAGGGTCGGTTGACTCGTGAGGGGGCCAGACAGAATCTGGAAAAGAAGGGGTATTGGGTCTATTTTCAGATGAAAAAACCTTCAAAGCGTTTTATACATGAAATTCCATCAAGCCTTGGTATGCCTTTAGCGAACACTGGATATTGATACATCCTTCCTTGCTTACATAATGATAAAGAGACTGAGGCCCCTGGGTTATTCTCTCTAATCTTGACAAATGAAGGAACAAGCAACGGCATTATTACAAGGGGCCGTATGAAAAGGCAACGAGATTGGGCCAGCCAAAAGGAAATATGGTGACAGGTTGTAGTGTACATGGGATCTGTGTATGGTGGCGGTGTATGCTTGAGCGCACGAGTGTTTGGTCGTAGTCGTTCACGGGAGTTTCGCGAGGTATTGACCGAGCTTTTACTTGGGATTCTGAGAGATGGGTTGGGCATCGTGGAGGCGGGAAAATAGATTATCTTCGTTATCCTTCATGAATCTTTCGAAACGGCTTTCTCGGGAGGCTTTTCCGTCGGAGGGATGCTTCTCAGCAGCCTTGCTACTGCTGCCGCCAGACGTTAGTCACTGACTAAAGGATATTTTCTTCGGGCCGGTTGGAGTATGGAAGCAGTATCTTACGAGCTTCCAGCATGGTTATGCTGAGAGGATGTGTGGCTGGCGGGCATGATGACGATGTGGTGTGTTTCTAAAGGAGGGAAAGAGGGTACCGAAAAGTACAGAGACGGTGATGATTATGAATCGTAGTGACGGAGATGAAGCTGAGGGGTCGTTCAGAATTAAGACGTGAAGTATACTTTGGGCGGACGATGAGGAGATGTCGGAGTCTTCTTGAAGGGTACTCAGAGAGTAAGAGAGAAGAGACAGCGATAGAGTATATTTCATATTGTAGGTTCAGTGGCGGATGATAGAGTTTAAGTAAGTGAAGGTGAAAGTGTTGCTAGGAACAAGAGACTTGCTGGCGGCCCAAATCTGGCCGCCTTTTGGAAGCGGTCAAAAGGGCGTAAAGTACGCGGGGGGGAGATTGATGAGAGATTGGCGAAGGGCGGCGGCGACCAAGGCATAGAGTGCGGCTGCGGCACTGAGTACCGAGAGATCTGGGTGACGGCTGCTTGGACACGTCGTTCATCTAGAGTAAAGGCAGGGGGAGGTGGGATGATGGACGACTATCCAGGATACTTGGCGACTTGCCCGGTACCCAAGTTTCCGTCCTGTGAAATTGTAGGTATCTTGATTTGTTGAGTCCGGCATTTGGCCTCATGCCTGACTGCCAGAATAAACTTGATTCGATATTCAATGTGCCTCTTGGCATCCAGTTTCCCTGCCTGCAGATTTAGCGGTCGGACAGATTCAGGAACAGAGCCGTGTACATAACGAATATGGTCAAGCAGTGGCAAATATGACAGGTGCAATTCCGTAGGATGCATCAGAGTGAGACACAGGCCTCATTGCCTCTAGGAGGCTGTTGAAAGGGGAAAGACATGGTGGAGAGACCTTTGGGGGAAAGGGTGGTGCGGATGTGAGAAAAAGGGTGCTGGGAGTATGAGGAGAGAAGGTAACGCAAAGGTCAGCCGGAAGTGGAAGATTGTGCTTGGCAGGTAATTAGGTGGTATCTTGACCGGTGGTGAGGTGTCTGCAGAGCAACAAGACCACCCTAGAAAAAGCCCCCAAATTGGATGGGGATGATCCAAAACTTTTCTTGTCGCGACTGCGACCGAGAAGCTTGCAGGCAGACTACTGCAGGGATTTGCTTATGTCTTGTCTTCCACTTGCAGAAATGTCACCCTCATGGGCCAGACTGTCCTGAGTTCACGCTCAGTACATCCTTGAAGGAGAGAACAGGGCGGGCTCGATGAAATGCGGGGGAAAGGGCGACAATTTTCTGGTAGCCTTACACCCAGATGCGTCTTGCTGCGCATCGGGCGCAGACGTGGTGAAGAAGTCCTTCAGTGCGGGAGGCTTGGTGCCAAAGGCGCTCAATGCTGAGAAGCGGTGAGCTTTCGAAGAGGTCGATCGCCTACCTCGTGCGCCACACTGCGTAATCGAGGGTAGCCGATAACTAGGAATGATTGAGAAGGCTGTGGAATGCTTCTGGAAGAACTTGGTGGGAGGACGTTTGGTGAGGGTGACTGTTCTCCTGCCCCGGGCAGCCACTCGTAGAGACCGCCATAAATTGCTTGATCTCGTCCGTGGACCCCGGGTAGCAGCGGGGAGCGGGCTGGTAACCGATCAGCCCGCAGTCGTCAAGTTGTGGCGGGCGTTGTTGGAGGCAAAGCCGGGAGGCAAATGCCGGCTCTGAAATGAACGGGCGATGGTAGAGCGAGGTTTGGCGGTCGAATTTGGCCCCTGTAGCTACATGGCCAGGGCAGACAGCGTCATTTCATTAGGAAAGAAATACAAAGGAGTGAACAACTCACGATCAGCAGATTAGATTCGAAACAAGCCGAAGCTGCTGTAGGTGGTTGGGATTAGTCGAAGGGATCGAGGCAGGGTTGCCGCTCCGGGTGGTAAACCGTGTCCGTAGCGGCGGAAGCGGCCTTTGGAGAAAGCACACTACCTTTGACTGACGAGTGCCAGGCAAATTTGTTGAGATAAGGCCGTGATAGCGTGTGAAAAAGTGACATAACCTAGGTATCCGTACAGCGGGCTGAGGGCTAAGCCCGGTGAAGCCGCGACATGATGATGGAAAGGGCGGAGACGATGCCGGCTCGGATGGAACCATACGAGCAGATGGAAGGCGGTGAGGACGGACTGCCCATGAGGAGTAAGTACCTTCCGTGTGCCACTCGAGGCAGGAAAGGGCAGGGTCAGCGGCTTCCTCCTACCTGCCTTACCTTACTCCAAGTTTTGGAGTGACGCCGGACAGGTACCTGAGGTACCAGATGGATTCGTGCCAGATGGATTCGTGCCAGATGGATTCGTGCCAGATGGATTCTGTGCCAAATGGAAAGAGCAGCAGGGTGGGGGAATGGACGGGGTGTGGTGGTGAGTGTTCCATTTTGGGGTTCAAGGCGTAGGTCAGGTCAGATCCAGGAAACGTCCCATCCCCTGCGTCTTTTTTTTTTTCTCCAAGGGCCACCCCTGTTATGAGCTTCTGTCTTCTCTTCTGGATGGAGTCACCCCAGCCGAGCTCCCGGCGACCTTCCTCACCCTGGTCATTTCCATATTGTACGTCTGGTATCCGTATGGATACCTACCTTACAAGGTAAATATGTTCTCATCAGCATCAAAAGTACGTACTTGAGGTTGTCTTGTGCGGCGTGCCTCAGGTATAGACGCATATCTCCGGCCTAGCAAGACCAGGGACTCGCAATGTCGTAATCTCCTTCACCTTGTCATCTCTCCCCCTGCCAGCTCCTGAGCTTTGACATTTAGACTTGACTCCACACTCTATCCGTACGGCACCTCTCCAAGCACCCCCGGACCTTTGACACCAAGCTGGAGGTAAATCTTGCCAGCATCAGCAAACATCCGAACCCTGTGCGCAACAGGACGCCTTTTAACCCGACACCCTTGACGGCGATGCCACGGCGCCACGTGGCATACAATTTCTCTGAGTCCTTGACTCAATCCCTAAGCCCTGTCATCGCCTTGTTGACACTACCTTGCCGTAGAAACTAAGAGAGAAACCCTAGAGAAGCCTGGAGGGTATGATGCATGACATCTCGCCCACATCAGCGCAAGCCGTACACACTACGCTTTTGTCCGCCATCTATCGGTCCTCTGCTTCGGTGCTTAGATGCGTCGTTGGAGTGTTCGATGAGCAGGTCCAGCCATCTGAGCCTGGTCTGCCGTCTGAACTTGAGATTAGTGTCAGGAATGCATCGGTTCGTGCAGCCCTAGCGACACGCCCAGGTTGGCCATGACTTGGTGGTAAAGATACATCGACGAGATGTTCCTATCTAGCTCGTAGCTGACGTTATTGGCAGAAAGTCAGCTTGATATTGTTTTGGCCGGAACAATCCCAGCCGCCGGATGTCAGACTTGGTAATGATCGCTTAACATCAACATGTTCCATGTTCTTGCGCGCGTGCTGAGTGGCACCTCTAAAGTACCGTTCGAGCCCGAGTAACTGGGCGGACGGAATACCGCATCCCGCCGTTATGCAAGCAACCGCACAAGTGGACCAGCTTTACATCAAATGCAAGAGAGGAAATGTTCAACCATCCAGCGCCGACTTACTCACCAGGCGTACCTGATAACGCTTCCTGCAGTCGAACCGGCTCCCGAAAGAGTCCTTCTGCGAACGTGTCCGCACGACGCGGGAGACCAAGGTATCCCGAAATGATGGTCTCCTTCTCTCAATCCCCCCTCTTCGCCGCGACTTGGGTTATTAGATGGTGGCCGTGCATCATGCGGCCGTACCAACACGCCAAAATTTCGCCCACCGGTCCTGCCTGATGCTGGCTGCAACCACCATCCCTGACCGGTCTTGGGCTCGCCAGCCCATCGAAAGATAGCCCCTCCAAATCTTGGCCGCTGTCGAGCTAGATACACGAATTTTACCAATTGAAAGGCCCTAGAACTTGAAACACGCCACATCCATGAAGCATGTCCAAAGCCCGCCATGGACATCTTGAAACCCAGCAACCAAGACAGCCTCGTATCTTGCACGCCATCTGGCGGTGAGTGACGAAGAAAAGTGCCATTTTCACCGGGCACCATCTTTGCAGATCGATATGCAATCGACCGTTTCCGTATAGGTTGCTTGTTCTTCATGGATCGATAGCGGGCCTCAGTTTACTTTTTCCAAATCTGCACTTTCATCATTGCTTTTTTCTTGACGGCCGTGGGACGCACATGGGTTTGACCGCTGCTTTCCGGGCTTGGAACAGCCAGTTGCCAGACATTGCGAGGCAAGAGAGGCAACAGCAATCTTGATCTTCTTTGCGGCTGTGTTGATCACGTTGACAGCACCACGTTCGGTCCTGATTATGAATTTCTACGCCCAGGTCACGACGAGCTAGTATCTGACCGGTTGTCATCTTCTTGAGCCTCAGGAGCTTACCCCTGAGCACCTGCACTTTTTGGTGTCACCCTTATATACAAGGGCAATTGCCGGAGCGATCGAGCAAACATCTCGGTAAAACGACGCGGCCCCTGGGGGAAACCCTCACAGCATGCGCCGGCGGGAGCGGCGAGAACGGGTGCGCCGTCAGGCTCCCCTGCTGTGCCGCAATATGCCGACTCGAAGCGGGCGCGCAGGCTCTCTCGACCCCTGCCTCTTCAGTCACTTTCACTTGCCGGATTCTTTTCCAGTTTGGTGACTTTCGTGAGTGGGTCACTCACAAAGCAACCCAACTTGCTGCCACACGGAATCCGAAACGGGACAGGTGCAGCTTACGCCTCGCTTCTATCGTGTTGCGGCAAGTGACATTCTTGCCGCTCCTCCGCGCTTCTTCAGACCGCTATTCTATATATCGATCCAGAACAGGATGCAAGATCCTGCCGGCCAAACGCCTCGCTGCGCGACACCTTTTGTGTACTTGTGAGTACCTAGTGACTACACTTTCGGTTGATCGGTCAACACCAAGCCAAGGCAGGCTTCCTCGGAGCCTTGCCAAGGTATTATTGCCAACCTTGAAGGCTTCTTGGTTTCCGCTAGTCCAACTGATATGAAGCTACTTCCAGTGGACACTTTGTGACTGGTCAGTATGTCCATACATTTTCAAGGTCAGTTGTTCTATGACCTCTTTGATCTTCTCGATTCTCTTGTGTCCTGGTCAAAGGCGGATGCATCAGTCACAGATCTTTTAGCCAATCAATGCTGATCAAAGTCTGACAGCTTCCTTTGTCAGACATCATGTCTGGGACGCACAAAGACCCTGGAGAAACTCACTCAAACTCAATATCTCCATATTTTGTGTTCCAGAAACAATGAATTATGGCTGAGGTACCAGACCCGAGTAGTCTGGATTCTTCGAAGAGAATCATTATAAGTCCAGAGATTCACCGGCTGTTGTTTCTTCTTCTCTACTCTAAAGCATATCAGACATCAAAAGCCAACAGCCTACAAACACTCACATAAACATATCAGGTACAACTCCAACCCCACTCTCTGCTAACATCATCCACAGAACCAACCCCCAAAAATGCCTCCTGGCGAACTCCTCAGAGACATGCTCGTTTCCTGCGAAGACTACGGCGACTTCGGTGGCGTCAACTGCGTAGGGGTCAAGCGCCTCCTAGTAGGCCTCGTCGCCGTCTCAACCATCTGCATCCTCGCAATCTACCTCGCAGTCCACTTCCGCATCTGCCTCGCCCGCGACAAGAAATCCTTCCGCTCCCTCGCCATCGACTTTGAGACGCTCGAAAAAGTCCATAAGACGCTTAAGAACCAGCACGAATTCATCCGCGAGGACTGTCGCAACTTGCAGATGACGCTCGACTTTTACATCAAGGAGTACGGTCGGCACCCGCGCCATAATCAGTTGCGGTTCGAGCCTTGGCAGGGGGAACAAACTTCTGGTGTAACTGATGTCGGCTCTGCTTCGGGTAATGGACGGCTGCGTGAGGATGAGGACGTCTTTGTGGTTGAAGAGCCTTCGCAGGAGGATTTGAATGGCGGGGTTGAGGAGGGTGATGTCGCGGATGGCGGTGACCGTGTTCCGCGGTTCAGCGAGGAGAAAAAGAGGAAGCAAGGTAAGACGCCGCAGATTCAAGCGATTGCAGCTGGTATGCAGGATGTTCCGCTGACCCCTCCCATTCAGGGGCAAGGTAGTAGGTAGGTACTTCCCTGGATATGCCCAAGATATGTTGTCACTCGCTAGATTCTGCCAAAAGCATACGTCTTATAGGAAAAGGCTTTAGGCATATTGAGCCATTGGTATCTTGTTTCAATCTAAGCTCATGACTTGGTCTGCTGCTCGATACGCTCGAGTCTACTCTGGTATCCCATCCATAATACCTGATGTGCCTTCAAGAACCTTCAAGATTCCTATACTCTCAGCCGCTCTTGATGTCTTGGAAGCCGTCACATGAGAGATGTCCCTCTTGGGGTCCGCTTCCGTCAAAGTCCCACCCCCCCTTAAACAACTTAACTACAAAGAGGCTATGTATTCGAAACTCACCATATTTCCCATCTTATCAGCTATCAGCGGCTCGGTCTTTGTAATTTTAAAGCCATCTTTTTCACGGTAGGCTTCTTTTTGCTAGAGTCGTGTCTTCAAGTGCTCAGCGCGCCCCCTTAATAACGTGTCTAGGTACAAATACGGTATGGAGGTAGTGAGGAACAAAAAAGTGACATCTTTGAAGAACTCTACGCTGGGTTAGGAGGAAGTTATTAATTCTAAGATGAACCAGGAGCCCGCATCTATTGATTCTTTTTCTCTATGTGAATTTTCATCATTCTTTACCATGAATATGCTTTAAGTGCGTAGCACGCTATCTCAACAACATTTTCCAGTCACAGATACGTGGGGGAGGGTTTGAGAATAGAGAAGTGAGGTGATTAAAGAGTTTCACATTATAGTTATGAAAAGGTGTCAATTATAAAATAAACCAGGAACCCGCTTCGCTTGATTATTCTACTCTATCCAGAGTATCATCTTCCTTTCCTAGAGGTGTGTCTTGAAGTGCTCGAAACGCTATCTCGACAATTTTAACGTATTTGGTCACGAATACGTAAGGTTGGGACGAGGAACGAAAAGTAAGGCCGTTAAAGAGTCACAGATTACGGTTGCAAGTTGCAGAAAGGGTTCGGTCACCAGATAGGGGGGGAAGAGGCAGCGCACACAGTCTCACTGCGCGATATAAGACCTAGCGCCCGTTGTCCCGCCGGTACTGGCTGCCCTGCTCATCAAGCAGTCTTCGAGGTCCTTGATGAACATGCTTTGTATAGCGACGGCGCAAACCAAGAACTCGTTCAAACGAGGAAGGAGAGGGCAGAAAGGGTATATCAAAGCTATCCTCTCAGTCGGATCCTAGATCATGCTCAGGATAGAGCTTCATATTGCTGGTTGTTCTTGGCGAAATCACTGGTGCTGATTATGTCATTGATCTTCAAGGGACCATGTAACTTGGACGAGCAAGAGGTACCCGAAGTGGGTATGGACCACGACGGCAGCAACGCTTTCCCTCTCTTGAACTATTTGTCAACGAACTCAACAGAAGTCGTGACGAGAATAGCAATAAAGAAATCTTATAATTTCCTTTCAGTGTTCAGGACAATTTCAGGACTGTGTGGTGGGCTAGATCATCCCGTCCTAGGTATAAAAGTGCAACCAAACTACAAGTCGGGCTTTGTAGTTTCGTACCGTTCGATTGACGCCGGGGCTCAGCTTTATATACCACGTGAAGTCAGGTGCCAGTTGCCACTTTTGCCCGCTCAATGGGCTTCTCCTTCACAGGTATGTGCATAGGTGCCGATCCCGGGAATGTGTGATGACAAAGGCGTCAGAGATAGGAAATACTGATGATGCAGAGATTCTAAAGTTTTTGAAAAATTGTATGCAAGAAAGGGAAGTCTCTTGACGTAAAGTCACAATGAAAACAGAGGATCTAGTCTTCACTTTCTGCTGGAGAAAGATATGGTCCGAGCTGGAGCTTTCAGATATCAAGGAGTTGACAACGCGAACCCCCCAAAGACACGGCCACGTTTGAGGTCGACTCTGTAGAAGGAACAAGAAAACAAAGAACACAAGACTCGGAGAAATCCCGATACAATGTCGCCTTTCACCCACAGCCACCCCGGCCAGTCTCCAGTCTTGGTCCTCGAAACAAGGCACTTGTGAACTCGGCCTCTTGTTCGGTTCTGGCTGACAAGGAAAATGTATACAAAGCATGTGACGGATGAAACGGGGGTTGAAGACTCGACTTCGGTGGAACTTGAAGAACTGAGCTTCTAAGAAATGACTCTATATAGATTCTGGTTGATTTCCAGCCATCGGTGTAGTTTTCTTCCATCCTTATCCCGCACTTTGAGTCTTCGACATCAATTAGTTCGACTTTTATCCAGTATGCAGGTGAGAGCTTCCCCGACACTATTCACTAACATCAAGACATGCCACAGTTTTAGGTGTCATCTCCTCTCCATAAATCAAGCGTTCTGGCCTTTCCGCCTTCCAAACTCCCATTCTTAGCGGGCTCAACGTGGCTTGTGCCACTCTGCAGCCAGATCTCCCCAACTTTTGCGCGTAAGTGACGCCATCCTATTAGCTCACTGACAGAAATCAGGCCCTCGACGAGTCAGCGTTAGCTCCCACTATCTCATCACAACTGACACTCGTAAGTTTCCCAGCCCCTTCAGTCTTCGTTAACCAGCACAGCGAATGAAACGCTTTCGGACTACAACGGTTTCCTCGGAGAACTCGACTCTTAACGTACGTCCTCCCTCCCCATCCTCCGCTGACTTGGACAGAAATTTAAGACCACTACCTCTGAAATTGAATTATATTCCTTCAAATTCGAATGCGAGTTTCCCACATCTCTTGCCAGACTGCTAACTATAGGCTCTTACAAACGAAAACGATTGCCGGGCTCCATACCCTGAGCTTCCTTTCTCTCCTTGCTAAACAGATCTAGAACATGGTGTTCCCGTCCTATTTCTTGTTCGGACTCAAGTTATCCGTAAGCCCTCCCTCCCTCTCTCGTCACGCTAATAGCTTCAGGAAGAATACCAAACCCCCAGCCATTCACTCATGATCTCCTGTTCTGTGAGTCTTCTACTTCTCCGTGTACAAAGCTAATCACAGGGCTTCACGTGTCACTTTGCATGATTCAGACCACAACTATTGCCAGGGAAACCGCAAGTCTTTTCAGCCCCCTCTCACACGCTAAAAGCAATCTTCTCCAGGTCTCCTACAACAGAATACTTAGTTCTCAGGCGCTTTAGCGATGAGTAGGTAAGCACCCCAACCCTAATACTGACGCGGAAGCCTAGAACCAAACTCTCCTCCACCAGGTACTTATCTATTAACGATAAACACAGCACAAGATTCTGCTGAGTGAGTGTATAGACTATCAGGCAAGCACCCCCTTTCCCGCAAGCTGTCGGCTGACGCAGTAGCCCGGACGACGGAACTCCTCGAGTCCTCGAAACGAAGAACACGATAGCTTAGAAGATCCGAACCGAAAAAACCTGTACTACCACGGCAATCGATGCGATCGATGCGAAGCGAATCGGTCCCACCGACCCAATACGCATGAATAATGGCAAATAATCTGAAAGAGCCGGGATTGATTTATGTCTCTCATGGTTGTTAACAAAGGGGTTGTTGGTAGGAGGGTATATGGATGCTTGGTGGTGTAGAGGGGCGTAGCCATGCTTGAAGGAAATATTGAGCAAAGGGGTCAAGTTCAGGCAATCTTGCTCAAGTCGGTCCCTTGCAGCAGACTGCTCATCATCAAGACAGCATGGATCATACGAGGCACACACTCTTTGTTACCAAAATGGAAAACTCATCTCGTTTTGATCAATGGGAGCGAGAAAATCTCAATACCTAACGCCCTTAAAGTTACACAAAGCTCTAGCGAGATATCCCTTCGAGGCCGTAGCAGCCATTATTCATTTCGTCGTAGCCAGTTTAAAAGAACTTGCTCTTAAGCCCTCCCAGGACCACGTTCCTCTTCTGCTTATTGATGTATTTGCCAACGTCGTCTGCCCAGCCCTGGCTCTGATTCTGCAAACTATCCATGTTATCGCTCATGATGTTCAGCTTCTCCGTGCGCTCATTAAGCTGCCTCGTTAGATAATCGCCCCAGCCTTCGTTGGATCCTCCCGCATTACTCGAGCCGGGCTGGCCTGCAGAGCGGGCAGCTCTCGCTTCAGCTGCCGCGGCAGCCATCATCCGCCGGCTTGGCGGACGGTTGGGGTCGATGAGGAGGTCAAGATCTGTCGGAGAGATATGCTGCGTGCCGGAAAGCCACTGCATGTTCGAGATTGTGGGGCGCGGGGGTGTGACGAGCTCGGGGTTGACGAGGATGTCGTCGCTTATCTGAAGATCTTTGCCAGTACCCCAGACATTCAGGACAGCAATCTCACTGGGGCCAGTCCAGCCGAAAATATCGCCAGTCTGCGTCACTACGGACGACAGAGTGCGACTGCCATCGAGCATGGGGATCGGTGCATTGCCAATTTCCTTGAGACCAGGAATGGAGAATGCACGAGTGGTTCGATCACCGAAAACACCGACAATGGCGAAGCCGTGAAGCTCGAACTCAGTGACGTTGGCTGCATCGCAGAGGACGTCGTCAAAGGTTTTGGAAGCGCCCTTCCCGCCGGCGGGTTTGAAGATTCGAATTTCGGTTTGTGTCACTAGTCATTTGTCAGTACCAGCCAGCGCAAGTGTCGTATCCAAAGGGCTTACCAGCAACGAGAACACCATTTACCTGCTGCCCGTTTCTGAGTCCCGCTACAATCGGACCTGTTGCAAAAGCAGGTCTTCCAGAGTCTGCTTGGATGGGGCAGAGTGCCACTACCTGGCCATCAAAATGCTGGACGCCAGCTAGCTTGACAGAGTAGCTATTGCCAGACGGCAACAGCTTGAACGTGGCCACTTTGCCGAGGTTCGTTCCCACAAAACAACAGATACTAGAGTAGTTGTCGCCTTCCAGCGTCATGACGCTGAACTCAATGGCCACGGGCCACTCCTTTCCATGGGCGTTCCCATGAGATCCTTTCAAGAAAGAAGATCTCTTGGATTGCTGAGCAAATTCAGTCATGGAGATTTGGAAGATGACAGAGGGACCACGCAAGTCGATGACACTGAAGAAGCCACCCTCAGAGCCGACGCCTACGAAGCCCACGTCTGAGACGCAAACGGCCGTGATAGGGCCTTGCATCATCTCGTACAGTTGCCACGGCTGCAGCCCCTCCTTGAGGCCGGGCTCTGCTCTTGAGCTAATGTCCGTCAGCGCACCCGGGTTAGGCGGCAGGTCTTCATGGTGGTCTTTTCCAAAGAACCGATTGCCGGCCCATCTGTAGAGAACCAATTCCCCCGTACGCGTTCCGACCGCGAATTCACCAGTGTTGGGGGCCATGTTCATCGCGGTGATGTCGATGTCTTGGTAGCGGTCCAGTGCGCGTGCCACATCAACTTGCAGCATGGTTGGGTTCTCGATCTCATCATCATGACCAGCATCCCAGAGTCGAACGGTGCTGTCCCCATGTGCTATCTGGAAGATCGTGCGACCTTCGTATCTGCGCTTTGGCTTCGCGGTCTCGGCACCACCCTTTAGAAGAGGTTCGCCCTGGTTTCTAGTTTCAACCATTCCCATCCAGCGACCTCTATCCAGCGTTTGCACAGCAAATTTGTTGACGTATGGATGGACAAAGGAGACGGACGGATGCAATTGATTTGTGGGGCTGATTGGGTATCCCGACGGGAAGCTCATCGTCAGCAGCTCGCCCGAAGTCAAGAGGGTCATGATCGCAATGGGATCTTGTGCGCCAGCAAAATAGGGCGAAGAACGAGGGATGAGGAGGAAGTCTGCTACTTGAGCGCCCGGCGGGGTAGGCAAGGTGATTTGGCGTTTGCCTTTCAGATGGTCCTGAAGAACTTGCCAACTCGAAGTCGCATAGATTGGTGTTTGGCCCAATTCTATGAAGGTCAGCCCCTCCTGGGGGGATTCCGGATTCTGACCACCAGAAATCAACAGCCCAGTATCATCCGGATTCTCCTTGCAGCACCAAGCGATACGTCCGTATGGCTCTGTGTAGCCGGCATGTCCGGCGTTCGGTGTTGGCTGATCGACACTCGTTTCCGTGAGGGTCCTTGCCATGATGATGCGGCCATCCTTAGGATCCCAGCATACCAAACTGCCATCTTCGTGCGCCGTCATGATAAAGGTTCCTGTTGGATGCCAGAGAGCATGCGTGACTCTCGGCCTGCGAACTGTGTCCGCCGGCTGCCCTCCACCACCAGGTGCGCCTGGCTGAAGTACGTATTCGAAGAATTTGAGAGCTTTGTTTTGCTTAAACGAATAAATAACGATGCCCGTGGTGTACGCGATGAGCATTTGCCCGATATCTCTCGGATGCAACGAAATGCTCACCAGCCCAACAATGCGGGCGTTCGGATCCCTCTCTTTCCAAAAGTTTGGTAGCCGGAATGATCTCGCAATGTTCTCCCTGTCCAAATCGTAGGCCAAGACTTCTCCGGTGGCCATGCCAAGAAAGGCCCAATCGAGCATGGGATCTGTGACCATGGAGATGACCTGACCGGGGCAGACGAGAGCCGCGACGCGCTTCGCAGTGTTGAGGTCCCATACTCCAAGTTCGTTCTTGGCATCGAGGGAGACGAGCTTATTGGCGGTGAAGTGGATAGAGCGGAAAGATGTGTGCCTTGGCGGCTCCATGACCTTGGAGACTCTATTTTGGCCGAAAACGAAGATCTTGCCGGGGCCGAACTTGGACTCGTTGGTCGCAATTGCGAGAAGGGACTGAATCGGATCGTATGCTAGGCAACTGCACCAGTTTCAGTCAGCCTCGGCCCTCACATCAAAGTCTGCAGTTCGAAATGCCATGAAGTTGACGCGCGTCAACGTGGGGTAGCTTGACTACTGACCTAACCTGCGAGTTGATGCCGTATGCAGACTGGTAATCGGGAGCGAAGAGCTCGGGGATGATTGACGCAGACAGGTCATTCTGCATGCCTGTCTGCTTTTGTCGAAGAAAGGCGGCCATGGCTAGAGAGTGGTGCAAGTTGGATCTGGAGATGTAGAAGGGAGGTCCGGGAAGCTTGGGGGGATTGCCCCGAACTTTCAATACTTTAGGGCGGCCGAAGATCCGCTTGGCGGGGTGCCCGGTGGGCAGTGGTCAAAGTCCCTGCAGCGAACCAAACGGACGTCATAAGGTTACCATTGGTCTGTGCCCCATCCAAGCGAGCCCAAAGCCCAAACTCCTGCCAGCGATTGACAGGTTATGTAAGCAATCTTCAACGGCGTCTAGGCCCATCCAACTCTCTACCATCACCACTTCAACAACAACTTGAGCTTGCCTGAATGGACCACATTATGTGTAATCTCAGATGCTCTGCACAGTGGCGTCATTTTCAACATAGATCACCATGCTTTACCGAGTTAAGCAAGATGTACCGTTACATGGACGGTCGGCGGAACCGAAATCATAATTCCCACGATTTGATCACAAACAGCACGACTGAGCAATGCAACCTGCAGCTGATAATGCTGTCTATTATGTCTACAATATACTACGTATGAAATCTTTCGCACCATCTTTTACTACAATTAGGGGTATCGGTCGCTGCTCAAAACAACGAATGCTCAAATTTGGGTTCACCTTACTGGCACCATGTTTAGACGGAGCCGGCAGCAGTGCCCTCCTCAACACGCTTCTCCTCGTTGTGTCCGTGGACGGGAATAGCACTTGTTGCCCTGCGAGTTCAGTCAGTACAGTTTCGAAAGCGATACGCCACAGTAAAGTGGAACTTACAAGTCGTCCTCGCCGGAGAGCTCCTCGAGCGTCTTTCTCGCCGTCTCAGGGATCAGAAGGGTGGTGAAGAAACCGCAAAGCATGAAGAGGGCAAAGATCTGCATGATGTGGTTGAGCCAAGGAGTGCTGTATCTCGGGTCGGTCTTGGCCTTGGCGGCATCGGCACCGATGGTACGGAGGGGTCCGAAAACCACCTGCGCAATAATGGCACCGACCTTGCCTGAGGCGGCAGAGATTCCGTGAGACGTGGATCTGTATCTGGTAGGGAAGCATTCGCCAGGAACGATAAAGGTCGTCGAGTTGGGACCGGCGTTGAAGAAGAATTGCGACAGGGTGTACAGCGCCATGAGAGCAGAGCCCGAAAGATTCCAGTAGTCGAAGCCGATGACGCAGAAGAGGAGCGTGAGAGCGAAGAATCCGAAGAGCTGGATAGGCTTGCGACCAATGGTATCGACGAGAGCGGCAGAGACCCAGTATCCGGGAACGGCGCCGGCGCAGACAAGAATCAGGTTGCCAACAGCCGTCTTGTAGAAGATGTGGTACATATCAGCACCACCAGACCACCCGATGGCGTTGAGGATGATGGCGTTGTTGAGGCCCAGGCCGTAGAAGGCCACATCAAGGAAGAACCATGAACCAGCGGTACCGAGGAGAACCTTGGCGTTCTTCCAGGTGCTGTAGTGGCTGAAGAAATCCCTCCACGAGGCCTTGGGTACCTCAAGCTGCTGCTTGGCCTCCTGGCGAGCGATGACGCGGGCAGCCTCATCGACCTGAGACTCACCCCACTTGCCCTGCTTGTAGTAGTCGACGTCGCCCTCGGCCTTGGAAACATCGTTGTCGACATCGAAGGTGTATCTGGGAGTCTCGGGGATGGTAAGACGGAAGTACAAAGCGATGCAGCCAGGGACAGCGCCGAAGCCGATCATCGTGCGCCACATCTTGTCGACGGCCATGATGCAAGGTTCGGTGGTAGAGCAGGTGGCGGCCTTGCTAGCAGTCTCAAGAGAGCCCTTGAAGCCGGCGGTGACGATCAGAAGCATGATGCCACCAGCAAGCTGGCCGAAACCCTGGTTGGCAAAGCTATTACCAATGTCAGAAGAGAATCACCCATTGCGGCGGAGCTGGGGACATACACTGCGTTCATCATGAATCCTCTCCACTTGGTCGTGGCAAACTCGGAGGTAATGATAGCGCTAAGGGGGTAGTCACCACCGATACCGATACCCTACGGCGGTTGTTAGTGGTATCCTGCCTCAAACTCATCGGACAAGCACTTACCATGATGATGCGCCAGAAAACGATAAGGCCAACGATGGAAACAGACGGGGAGGACGACGAGAGAGCCTGGGCAAGGGTAGCAATGATGATGACCATCAACTCGACACCGTACTGCGATTGAGTTAGCTACCTCTTCTGTCACAACATCAATGAAGCTGCGAGCGCCTACCATCTTCTTACGACCGACGATATCAGCCAGAACACCGAATCCGACCTGACCAACGACGGTGCCGGCAGAGGTAGCGACCTTGATAGCGGTGTCGTGCTCGGCAGGGAGAGTGCCGCCGAAGTACACTATGCCCAGCATGGAGGTGACGAGACCAATGGTGAAGATATCATACTGGTCCACAGTTAGTCTCGGCCAATTCGTCTGTTCGTAGGACAACGTACCGAATCGGTAAAGAAACCAATACCAGCGACAACGATGGCACGAACGTGGTACCAGCCGAAAGGCGCCTTGTCGATCTCGGCCAACGCAAGGCGACGGCGCTCGTTGGCGTCAGCAACGTGAGCGAAGTCGTTGTTGAAGTTGTGGAAAGCGGCGTTTCCTCCCGAAGTCTTGTTGTGCTTGATGTCGGCACCGGTCAGCTCGCGAGGAGCGGCGGCGTCCACGCCCGCGGCGTGCGAAGGTTCGATGACACCGGCCATTGTGTCGATCTGCTCAAAGTCCGGTTTGACTAAACGAATGGCAAAGTCAGGCCCGAAGGAAAAAGCAGGTTTGGATGGCTTTGATGACCTGCTGGGAAGGATGAGGGAGGAGCGTGAGGAGCAGACAAACTCAAAGCTTAGGAGGATCGGGGAGTGTGTTTGGCTTATAAGCAGGGCAGATGTGTGCAAGGGGACTTGGTGCCATCTGAGCTGACAGCCTTCTACAGAGTTACATGCATGGATATTGGCAACGAACACTCTCTAGTGGACCCGGAAGATGCGACGACTAGGGACACCGACGAGGAAGAAGACGAAGACATGGTTGAGAATCAGCCTCCACCTCGGAGACTACGTGCTAGCGTAGAGAACGGGACGAGATGGAGGGATTCCAGGGAGGGCTGTTGTACCTCGTAGGGCGAATGACAAGCGTCAAAGAAGTGCGAGAGTATCGCCCGGACTGCGATCCTTTGGGTCACGTCGAAGGGAGCGAGACATCGGCTACGGATTCGACAGCAGAGAAGACAAGGTTCGAAATGGAAATGGCCCCCCACCCGGGGACCAGCAATATGGAGACCGCCGACGACGAGCAAGAGAGGAGCCAGCCGATAGAAGAGAGGCGTGGAGGGCAGCAGGGATGTGTGCTGCGCAGTTCTGGAATTATGGTTGTGTGGAGCCGTGCTCGGCGACCGATTGGGAATGGCGCGTGTTTTTCACTTTTTCCCAGACTTCGTCTCTCGTCTCTACTTTGGCTGAACTTCCAGACCGCGACTCCCGACTGGCTGCCCGCCCATTTCACTTTCTGCCTCTTACACCGGCTACAGAAAGATCAAACAATACGTAGGGCTTTATCGGACTTTTCGCGAGGTCGAGTTACAATGGCAATGCTGGCAGAAGAGAAGTCTAGACACACTGTCCAACTCATAGTGGGAAATCGAGACTCACAGCAGAAGTGAGTTGTAACGGCCCGCTCATGTCAATGTTGTTCGGGAACCAATAGGCACGCTCGCTTTGAGAACATGGTCCCTTGGAGGGGCAATGCTAGTCGAGTCGGGAACGACCAACGACGGTGGCACGCGCGGTACAGCTCTAACAATTTCCGATCTTATTTCCCTTGTCCAGGCCAACCTGGCACCCTCGCAACACATTGGGCAGGCTGCAGGCCCAACGATCTGAAGCCCAAGCCGGATTTTAGTCAAGCTTTCTGGGCGCTTCAAACGGGAGACTTGGCTACAGCCGATCATGCTTGGCCACCGGATGGATTGTCCCAGTGGCAGCTTGGCAACGCGAAGGCAGGTTCATCCAAGATGGACAAGTCTAGGACGTAAACGCAGAACATCTAGACAAATAGTCCGCCCCTCGTCGCTGTCGATTTTCGAGGATTGATGACGCCGAATGTTTCATTATCGCCGAGAAGGAATTCTCTGCTGGCATATCATGGCAGGTTTTTGCAGCACGTTGGCCGCCATTCCACGTTGGAACCGTCCATACTCTAGCCTATTCCACATACCGAACGCCCGATACGAAGACCAATCAGTCCAGCGAGACAAGGGGTACCACGGTTTGCCTGACTGACATGTCCCTCTCCGCCGGAGGTACTTCCCTTCCTTTCCAACTTCCAGCATCAGCCTAGGCCCGGTCGACCCTCCCGTGGATTCAGCCCCGGGGTGGTGGTGAGGGAGGCGGGCTTTATGTTTCCGTCCTACGGCCCGCCAATCACAATGCGAGTCGGGAGCACGTTGCGCTACGGCTCTAACCAGCAACGACATTCGATGTCAATGGCTTTGGACACCAGCGCTGGACTTTTCTTTACTTCTTTGGCTTGACGAAAACTGGCCAAACTAGGAGGTTTTTGAATGGCGACTGCTCGTTTTGAAATCGACGGCATGTCGTTGAAGAGAATGAAATACCCTGGTGCGGCTCGCATTCCTGGCTGGAAGCTCCCGTGGTCTGCCGCTGCTTGGCACTTGGCATCGAGAGCCTTCTACCACTGAGATTGCGCGATGATGCCACCGCCAAGAAGGAGGCCAAGCTTTCGGGCGCGCGACGACGACGCCCGTCTAGGAATGTCGATATTGCCCTCCCCCCAACATTGAAGGGAGTTTTTGCAAAGCTGTCGCGTGCCCGTTGTCTTCTTACGGACGGGGTATTCAAGTCTGTTCGCTGGAGTCGTAAAAGTCAAGTCTCATCAACCCACGTGCTCGGACGGCGTTCCCTGTTGGCAGACCTGTCGTAGCCAGATCGACGTCGTCTTAATGAAGGGGTTCATGTATGACACCGGGGCGCGTGTTGCATGGCGTTACGCGTAGGTATCCTCTCTATTCCGGCTCTCTGGTACAGATATCCTTGCCGCTGTCGCATGGCGTATTTGCGCACAGAACCCTCAAGGCTCAATGAGACTATGAGATGCCTCTCTAAGTAGCCGGAGAGAGCGAGAAGATAGCATTTCGTCAGTCCGGTGAGTTCAAAATTGCTCGAACCTTGTACGAAGTTGAGCCCATCGGCAGCGCTCGATCGCCACCGCTGACAAAAGTCGGCCGTACCTAAGTTTTCACCAAGATCATTCTAGCCATCAGTCTCAACACCATCTTCCGACCTGTCGCACCACGCTTTCCGAACCTCCTGATCAACTCGGTTATTCACAGCTACGATAGGGAAGTACCAAACCCACCCGAAAAAAGGCCATCCCCATTTTCTCTCTTCCACCGTCGTCAGTCAGGACGCTACGCAACCCCAGCTAGTCCTATCCAGACCTGCCAGACTAAGCCAGGGTCCGGTTCCCAGTCGTCTCTGGGGTGGGATCCAGATGGGGTCCATAGTCTCCATTCGAACCAATGGAGCCCCAGATTTCGCACACGTGGGTGGAACCGTTCGTCCCCTTGGCTCGGGACGTGTATCTCAACCTCGACACGCAGCCGCTGCTGCGGGAACAAGTCTTTCTCGGTCGCCCAAAAGAATGCTCAAAAGTGCCAAAGTCAGTGGGCTTTTTTTGCGTTGCGATTTCATGACAAGAAAATTGCCCGCGGCGCGCGACAGCTGGCTTGTCCGGTCTTCGCGACTTACCATTCTGGGGCTCTTGTCCGGGCGTTAGCTTGGTACTTGCGTCACGCATGAAAATGGCTGGGGAGGGAAAGTTCCCGACTACGATTCGCATGGGCAACTTCATTTCTACACGCACCTTGTGTGATACAGCAGCCAACCCAATGTCGCTGATTTGCGCTTACCTTAATCGATGATCTTCAGTATGTTGTGCCGCAGTCGAGCTAGCGAAAGCTGCCCGACGTACCCATTTCCTGGAGCTCACTTGACACCTCGCTCCCACTGTGACATGTCATGGCACCTCTTAGCGCGGGGGTCGGCTTTTGATCAATTCTTTTGACACTACTTTCTAAGGAGACAAGAGACTCTTCGATCGTAGGACCTGACTTCGAAGTGAGTACTCAATTAACCACTTACTGTGGCCAAGCGATTGTGCCTTGTGACGTACTACAAGGATTCAAAATGGTGTTGACTCCGGCGATTGCCCCAATCTCAAAGATCTCGTGGGGAAAGAATCCAATGGCTTCTTGAACTCTTAAGGACTACTTTGCCATGTAAGCCTCGGGTTTCCCAGAAAGTCTTTGCAAGATAGCCAAGAGGTTATGCTGAGTCCCCCGCTCAAATGCCGAACCATTTCCTGGAAAGCAGGGGGCTTCAGTAGTCAATCGTTGACTTTTACATGGACAAGAGGAACGTAGGTCTATTTTTGAGAGATCGGCCTTTCCGAATTCTCTTTTTCGCCTTCCTCGCATTACCTGTGGTTCCGTCAATGCAATGTGCTGACCACAACTCAGGTCAGAATCCTCAATCATCAATGCAGACCACGTGGCTCGGCATAAGCATTTACAGACCCCAGAAATCCGAGGGTTACTTATTAGGCGCTTTTTTCTGTCAGGGGTTCTCGGCCTCGATATGTCGCACTGACGATGGCCAAGAATTTTCAAGCTACGAGACCAGCATCATCACACGTACATGGAGCTGGGTTACTTCCCCCAGTAATGGTCCAGGAAGATCTGATGATGAATGATTACATACAAACACCTGTGAAGTGAACAGCGTCTTGACTGTCTTGGTGAGCAGCACACGTGGAAGAACCCATTGCTCAATCACTATTCGTGAGAGAATGATTCGCACAATCGGCTTTGTTGTCAGTCTATGGCCTATGTAGAGACACGGACTCGTAAGCCCCGAGATTGAGACTCGAGTCATCCAGAAACTTACCAGCTGGCTTTTCTGGAAGTGATATATGACGATAATGCAGTGTCGTCGTGCGGACACAAAAAAAGCGTCACTATGCCTCCGTTTTTGTGAGTATAATCTACTGGAAGTAGAATTGCAAAGTTCAGTCCCGTTGGATCCTTCCAGTGCTTCGTGCGCCACAGTGACGCGTATGGCATGTTTGCAGCGACCTCTAGGGCGGTACTGTGGAGCTACTCAATTTGTTTGAGAAGATGAAGTCTGTTATGAACCGTACTTTTCTGGGAATGTTGGATCATGGGGAGCAGCCGATGGTGACGCTGTTTCGGAAGTCTGCAGATTCATGTCTTCTAGTAACGGACTCGCAAGATTAGTTGGGAGATCCAGGCATTTTGCCTTGCCGTCTGCTTTACCCGAGTTCATTTTCAAAGAATGTCTCGGGCTCTCCTCCGGCTGTCAGCCTTTGCCAATGATGACGAAGGGTTCCGGCTTTTCTAATGAGAGACACGGTATCAGCAGCATTGTTGAATCAATAGCCTAGAGTAGTACCCTCGTTTCTTCATTCTATTCTAGCTCCGTCCCACGGAACTGTCCAACTGTTATTTGAGTGACTGTGCTACTTCGCAAGAAATTCAATGACCTGAACCTCTCGCGTTGGGTTCTTGAATCTTCGCGGTGTGCGAAGAGCTAATGCACATGGAATCAATTTCAAGCGAGTATCAAGATGTAACAGATTCCTGGTTTGATAGTATATATGGAGAATCAATGTGAGACTTTAACAGCTGGTTCCGGCAAGATGAGAGATTGCGACAGAGGTGCTTTGAAGACAAGAGTGAAGGAACTCGTGCTTCGGAGGTTATACATTGTAGCGGGAATCAAACAAAAAGGGTGGCGCAATTCTTTTCAGTTATTTTACTGGAGACCAGTATCATCTCGGTGACGATTAGTATCTTGATCTGCTCATCTTCTAGCAAATTAGAAGGTCTTTTTCGATCAGAATGAAGCACGGATTACATCCCTCTTCTTTGCCGCAAATGCTTTTTATAGCCCGACACAGTAATATGTAACCTGCGAATTGAACTACTGAAACAAGACAAGCTAGACAGCGACGTACAATTGCACTTGATCTATTCGAGTCAGAGCTAGAGTGCTCGTTGGCAAGTCTGCAAAATATACTCTGAAAGCTCTTTTGCAATCACGTTTTCCCAGGACCCGGAAAAAAAAAGGGCATGCTGTGCCGGCCTTGGGATCTCATAACTTCATGCTTCAGTTCTCATTCTGCCCATCACCTTACAAGGTTCTCAATAATAAGCTGAGAACTTGCAACGAGTAAAGGTCGATAGTTTTGTTTGATACGATCTGTACAATCTCCTTCCTACCTATCTCTGAACTGCTTGTCTCGAACCCACACAGCGGCGAGAAGAAACCTGGGACGGAACTTCAGCCAAGCAGTAGGCATCTCTCTCTCTCTCTCTCTCTCTCTCTCTCTCTCTCTCCCTCTCTATCTCTCTTCACGTACCAACATCACAAGAACAAAGGACAGTTAAACCCAAAACAGACATTTTCAGTCTCATTATATTCCTCCCCACTAACAGAAAACCTCATCTCGGGCCCAAGATCATAAACCAGCCGTCGAGTCGTTTTCAATCATAAGCCCATCTCATGGTTTCATGAACAAAAGGTATCAAATGTCCAGAAACCCATAAAAATCGAGAATACCCTGCCCAAGTCTATAAATCTTTCCGTTGTCTGGTTCAGCAGCTTGTGAAACGAAGCAAACCACCCCAAACCCAAATTCGGAAATTACCAAGAAGAAAGTAGAAAAAAATAGTTGAATCTGTTGCCTGGTTGCGTAGATCATGTCCACATCGCAAGTTAAACGAACCGAAAAAGAATCCGCAAAAACACAAAACAACAAAAAGTGGCACCGCCGTCCTCCCTATTTCCTCATCCCCTCCCAATTCATTCTGCACCAAATCCGCATCACGCATCACTCACACACACCCCACACACCACGCAACGTACATCTCTCAGTACGTCACATCAAACTCCTCCCTGACATCAATGTCCATGCCCACATGCTTGGTCCGCAGGTGACGAACGAAGTTGTCGCGGCGGTTGTACACGTGTCCCGTCTTCGCCTTTCGGCAACCGGGGACGCGGCACCTGTAGCCCCCGCCCGCGCCGTCGCCGTCGAGCGTCTCGTGCGTCTTCTTGTGCCGCTTCAGGTCCTTCATGGTCGCAAAGGCCTTGTCGCAGTTTGCTTCGTCGCAGAGGTACTCCTTAATGTGGTACCTCTCATGTTTGCTGATGAGAGATTGATGTCAGTTTCATGGACTTTTCTCACCAGGTGTGAAGTTGATGAAAGTCTTTTGAGACTCTTGCCATTCCTGATCAAGAGACGAAGAGTAAAGTGCGGGGTTTCGTATGTGATAAGACAATAGTAAGGAAAGTGTAGGTGAGATTTACGTCAAATCACTAGGTCTGCGAAAGACCTTGCCACAGTTTTGCCAACGGCATTCAAAACGTAATCGCGAAATGTCGATACCGGCGGCAGCAGGCGTCGTGACGCCGTTGCTGAACCCGCTGTCGCTGGCTTTATCGCTTTCATTTTCGTTCCCGGGGTTTAGGGGGCTTCGAGTCGGGCTCAGCGTTTCCGAAGAATAGGAGGGGGTGTCGAGTGGACACTCCATGACACCAAGTGCCATAGGTGATCTCCATGATGAACACGGCAACAAGCCGATGATCGGAGGAGGAATGGGCGGGTCGTCGACCGAATCTAGTTTCAAGGTGGAAGTCGTCGTCTGGTCGGAGTAGGATTCGCAGTAGCAAATGGTGTTTCCGAGTAACACGCAATAACAAGAGTCAACAAGGTTGGGTTGTATATTGGTGTCTAGGTAGAACGCCACCGTGGCAGAGTCTGGGGTTTCCTGGGTGAGAGCGTTGGAGACCTGATCCGATGATCAAGGCTTAGACCGACCCGTTCGAAGGGGTCGTCGGAAATGGGGAGGACGGTTAAGCGGTTAACAGATCCAAAGGCAACAGCGAGCCCTGGGTGTAAGGGTGCTTTGACCGAGTCAAAGAGTAGGCGGGGAAATTCCCCGCATGCGGCTCTCAGAATAGAAGATGATTCTCCGGGGAGGCTACCAAAAAGGTATTGGTGTTTCGTGACGAGCAGTTGAGGTTGAAGCGTGGGGATGCTATCGGGCCATTCCGCTGAGTATGTGAGGTTGCGATGATTCTCCTGAAGCGGGTTGCTTGGAGTATCTCGTTTGCTTTTGCTGTCGAGGTCCGAGAGCGGGAAGATGAGATGGGATAACGGTCGAGGTTATATAAATGGAGATTGAGTTACGTCCGGGTTGCTGGATTCAGACAAGCTTCTCGGGATGAGGCTGATGGCGGCGGGGGGTGGCGGGATTGAATGTTCCGGGTTTCTCGGGAGTCAAGGATTTGCAGACGTGGGGGAAAGCGGAGAGTCGAGACCTTTTCGACTCACGGACAAGGAGCCGGGCCGTGGCGATACTTAAGTAAAGTGTGCGCAGATTCGACGTGCTGGATCTGGCGGGTACGGCGGGGCGGTGCATCGGAGAGGAGGGGGCCTCAAAAGTTTAGAGGCTAGCAGTCGCTACCATTCGCTAGCAGAGACTCGCATTGGTTCTGATAACGCAGGGTGGGCAGCATATTGGAGCATGTTGGAGTGAAGATGAGCCAATTGGAGATGATCGGAACGTCGAACTGGGGCTCGCCGTTGGTCGATTTGGGGAACCTGCATATCTGCCCAGCACTCACACGTTGGGCTCCGCTCAACCTTAGTTTTGGCGCGCTATTATTCGCCCAACCCATCCTTCAATGTCATCTCTCACCGAGCTTTTGGGCAGAAGGTGGGCACGAGACCGGACCACCAAGGAGCCGCAGCAGGACTCCTTCGTGACGGAAAGTGCTCTCAAGGACACAAGATCCAAGATGATGGAACCGAAGACAAGAGTGAGGTTCTAAAGATCACAAGAAACTGATAGAGTACAAGTCTGCAGCTCAACCAGATGGTCGGAATCCCATCTCATCATAAATTTTCAACGGCTTCTGCCCGAGAGCACCCTTTTCTTCGACGACTACCTACGTTAGCGACAACCTCAAGTGCTAGCCTGGTCAAAATACGCACGTCATTGGTCGTTCGCTTCGCCTTGCCCCTGGCATGAATCAAGCTCATCTGATAATCTCGACGCGGCCATCTTCCGCCGATGGCCTCTTGGCATTGGGCTCCGCCTCCAGTATTTCCTCGGCACATTCTCCAGAACGGAGCGTACTAGATGACTGCTAGTTAACGCGAAGCTGACGTAGCCGGAAGAAGTATCGCGAGCTTTGCGCTGTTAGTAAAAGTCATGTTCAAGGGAATGCTCGCAAATAGCGCCACATGCGAGACTGGATCGTATCCCCTGAGCATTCCGACTGCAGACAAGTCCAGGCCAGGCCGCGTGGGCAGCAACATCTACGGCTCCGACCATAGACCCATCAATAGTGAGCATCTTAATGCTCCGTCTTGAAGCTAAGCATCCGGGTCCCCACCACGATACTCGATGGTGGCGGACGACGGGCAGCAACAGAAACCTCACGACCGCTTGGCCGGAAGACTTCCAAATGAGGAAAGCCGAGTACGCGTGAACGGCTAGATGGAAGATGCTGACGAGAGTCATGAAGTTGCTATGGTAGCAGCTTCGATGATTCAAGTGAAACGACCAATTCTAGACCGACCGTGGCGTATCATCGTACAGGGCGACGAAGGCGGCGGTCCTGCAAGGAGATACGCCTCGGTTGCATTCCTCTGCTCCACGAGTTCCCAGAATTGGCGATTCTACTGATGATTTTTCTTTCGAGGGGAAACGGCAGCAGTAGAGGTTTTGAATGCATCGAAATACAACGCCGAGGAGGGCGCTCGTCACGTGGTAGTCGAGCCAAAGGCCAGAAAGGCGGGGGAGCACATGAGGTGTCAATGACTGCCATGCCCAGCGGCCAACAAGAGACCAGCCTGTCAAGGGTCTTGCGTCTAATGTAACGTCTGGACATGTTCCTGGGCCGGTGACTCTGGCAACACAGTCGGATGCCGAAGTTGGGCCGGCACGAACGTGGACATATGGCCATGAAGCCTCGCTTTGTTTGTAATGATAATCAGCAAATGCCATGCTAGTCTCGCTCGGACGTTGCATCGCATGCGATGCGAGTGTTGTCGTTGTCTCGTGGCGATGCAAGATGTGATATGTGAGGGCAGCAAATATCGTCATCCACGACCGTGATGCTTGACGTAGGCATCGCTGGCAAGACGGGGAGAGAGACGGACAAAAGATCATCGCAGTCTCGTGGCCTGAAGACAGACTCGCGATGCATATTTGAAGTAACGTAAGAACAAGTGCCAAGTGCCAGTGACTTGAGCATCATGACTCGGGTGGTACAGGTTTGGAGGTGAAAGTTGCGGTTAGGGCCGGCATCGAGTGGGCGCCATGTCTCTGACTCGGTGTCGATCCTTGTCTTGCTGAGATCTCGCGCGCCGTTGCACTTTGTTGGTCGACAGGTGATCTAGAAGATTTCTCCCAAAGGTTCCTCGGCCACAAATTAGGGTGGACATATCCTGGGTAGAAGGGAGACCGGAAGATGCGCAGATGTGAGATGATACGCACCAAAAGGCGTTCACGATCTGGCGGTCTGATGGTTTGAGTAGGGCAGGGTAGGATGACGGAGTACTTGGAGTGTAGCAGTTGTGACGTTGAGAATGTAGAGAAATGGTGTGGACATGCGCGCAAAGAAGTCAGACGCCGCTTGGGAACGATGTTGACAATGCGGCCATCACTCATAAGGGCAAACTGTCGGAGCAAAGAGCAGCCGAGACAAACAGCGTCACTCCAGACAGGCAGGTAAGTTGCCTTCCGGTCCGTCTTGGCTTCCGCAAAAATAATTCCGTTGAAAGCTACGGGCAACGTGGGAAACAGCAGAGGGAATGGAAAGGATGTTCCTTTCCGCCTTGGCTTGTGACCTTCCTACCAAACATTGTTCCTTCCCGGCGTGAATGAGGGGCAGTTTCCCTTGTTTGTTTCAATGTCCTCCCTTGACAACTTGACTTAGGTAATACGAATGCTTACCTGATGAGGGGCAGAGGCTAAGGTACCCACTTTTTGAGCCCCGCGTCTCGAACCCTGAGGTGAGGAAAGCGATTCCTGTTTGCCAGTTCTCCCACATCAACACCTTCCTCGGTCATTGTCTTTCTGTCTCATCCACATGCCATTCAATGACTTCAGCTTCACCGACGTTACTTCGGAGAGCCAAGATTAGGCCGCTCACATGGTCATTGTTTTCTTCCTCTATTGTTGTTTCTTGATGGAACATTGAGAAATCTGAGCGCATTGTCCCCGTCGAATGGCAGTAAACAATTAACCCCCGCATCCGTTCCCCAGATACATGGTTCCATCATGGAAAATCGCTGCAGAACGTCACAATAATCCAAGTTGATCAACCCAACCCAACGCTAGACCGCCTTCAACAATGCAAGCATCGCAAACCCTGGCCACCTGACCAATGGAAATCCGGGGAAAGTAGGGACGGGAACGGGCCCTCTTTGCCAGTCCGGGGCGTACGATGCAGTCCCGGTCCTTACCGCCGGCCGCTTTGGAATAGCTGTTTTTGCGGGGTTGTGTTCACAATCAATCAGCTGGGGGTTCACCTCACACCATACGCCTGTTCTCCCATCTCTTTCTCTCACGCGCATTCCCCTCTAGGGTTACACAATCTAGCGTTGTTTACCGCAAGTTGGGGGGGGGGGGTACAGATCCCCCTGACGGCCACCTTACCCCAACTTTCTAGAAGGGAAAAAAAGTTGGAGATGGGCCAACTTGGCGCGGGGTGTAAGCCGTGGTTTGCGAACGAGTGCAGGAAAAAGGAGGCCACGAGAGCCAGCCACCTGCCAACCAGAAAGAGAGTCATGAGACCAGTCTTGGACCCATGGTGTGCGATGCCCCCTTCCCCTTTGCGTCCTTGGCGTCCAGTGCCATGATTCCGTTCGTAGGAAGTACGAAGTACTCTCTCGTCCTTTGGCAGCAAGCAGCCCAGTTGAGATGATGGCACTGGACATCCTGTTCGCCAGTCTGCCGCTGCGGCCTGCCATTGACTTGCCCCGACGCTGGTGCAACCGCTACTCAGCCAGCGGAGGCCAAGCTAAGCCAATGTCACTGCGACTAGTTCGCCGTTGCCGTTTTTTTTCTTCCTTTTTTATTCTGCCTACTGCTTGCTGTCTGGCTGTGGGCTACTGCATGTTGTGAGAGACATCTCCCGAGGTTGATTCACCTTCGTTTGCTTCTTCGTGATTAAATACCCGCTGTCCTCGCTCCAGATCCGTCATTTCTTTTCTCGCTCTTCTCTAGCTCGTTCGTGAACGAAGAATTACCTTTTCTCTCTCTCTCTATCCCCATATTGTCTCACTCCCGGACTTCTTGGTGTTCCCTCTCAGCTGAACTACCTTGCCTTTTTTGTGCCTCAGACTTACAGTTCATTGACTATTACCTCACACAAACTTCGTCCTAAAGTCAATCTACCTTTAAGCTGACACGCTCCGCTACTCACCCCCATCCGAAGTCTGTCGATCAGGGAACAGCACCCCCTTACCCGCCGCCGCACCGTTTGGCCGAAACCTTGACACTGCCCAGGTGGTTCTCTCTTAAGGACCGGGGAGCCGAACTCTTGCAACCATGAGGCAGCACCTTTTTTACACATCGCTTCTGTCGACACTGCTCGCAGCACCGTCATACGCTCTGCCCGGCTTCTTCTCCGATGCAGAACGCGCCCATTTCTCATCAGACCTTAAACGCTCAATAGACCCCGAATCTCCAGCAGCAATCATGGCGAGACAAGCAGCCGACAGATCCGGCCGCTGGCGGCCCCAGATTCACTTCTCACCACCCGCCGAATGGCTTAATGATCCAAACGGCCTCTTTGTCGACTCGGACGGTGTCTGGCACATGTACTACCAATGTGAGCCTTTTCCATTGCCGCCTTTTCCCCTTCCCAGCCCAATCCGCCTGTTCCCCAACTCCCCAAACGCAGAGTACCGTGCTGGAAACACCTCCCAAAGCCGCGGTTACCTATTTTGAGTTGTGCAACACATTGCGCAGGTTCCGGGCGAGCGGTTACCAATGTTTGCCCTGTGCAATGTCAATGGCGCGTCCTTCTGCCCGTTTCATTGGATCTGCATTCTGCACACGTGCTAGTTCCCGTTGGCGTGAGGGTTGCGCCTCTGCCAAAGACGGAAACATCACATGCGCGATGATGAGCGTTGCAATTCCACCCCCGCATTTTTGGCGCGGAATGAGACACGCCGCATGCTTTCCCTACCCTACCTTGCCGCAATTACATGCTCTTCTCCCTGCGATGCATCTCAATCTGGCATGCCATGTGTCACTGCCTCGATGAGACTATGCCAACCCTAGCCTGGCTTTAATGTTTCAAACATCTTCAGAACTTCACGGCTGACTATTTTGACTCAGATGCCGACAACGTCGCGGGCGATGGCGTGAAGCACTGGGGCCACACGACGGCCACCGAATTCTACAATTGGGTTGACCACCCCGTTGCCATTCCCGCCACTGCGCGCGATGGCTCCATCTGGTCAGGGAGTGTCGTCGTCGACAGGAACAATACGTCTGGCTTGTTCCCGTCTGACAAGACAAGCGGAAAGGACAACATCATTGCCTACTATACCTCATGGGAGCCTGATCAGGAATCCCAACATCTTGCATGGTCGTACGATGGCGGCGAGACTTTCAACCAGTACGAGGGGAACCCAATTATCTCACTCAACAGACACGGATTCCGCGACCCCAAGCCCTCGTTCCACCATGAGACCAACACCTGGGTCATGGTCCTTTCGCTCGAGAGTGAGGTCGCCTTCTACACCTCCACCAACTTGGTCAACTGGACGCAATCATCCATCTGGAATCCTCAGCGCAACATTGGCCTGATTGAGTGCCCTCAATTCCTCCAGATCCCCCGAAAGGACAAGTCTGGAAGCATCGTGGGTGCCAAATGGGTTCTGACTCTCAGCCTGGGAGGCGGCGGCCCGACTGGCGGTGCTGCAGTCAAATACATCACCGGCGAGTGGGACGGCACCACCTTCACCCCAGATGTGCCCGCCAGCCTCGGCGGACGGAGAGGAATCTTCTCGCGTCAGGACACCTTCTCCATCTATGACTTTGACTTCGGCCCCGATAAGTACGCCACCGCCTTCTTCCACTTCCAGAATCTCAACGACGCCAACCAAGACGCATACTCCGTCTCATGGGCGGTTGACGCTACGCTCTACGGGTGCTGCACGCCGACCGACCAAGAGGGATGGCGTCACTGCATGGGTGGTGTGCGCCGCCACTGGCTGGACTCCAACACCAACCGACTCATGTCAGCGCCGGCTGGCGACCTGTCCAAGCTCGTGAGCACGACGTCCGGCTGGAACCCCATTCTTGACGAGAAGGACGTGTCGGGCATTCAGGGCAGCAGCGCCGTCATCCGCGACTACAACCCGGCTGTAGAGTGGACCTTGACCGTCAAGATGGCCAAGTCTCTCCTTCAGGAGGGTTCGACGGCCTCAGCTCAGCTGGCCTTCCAGGGCTCTCAGTCCAACGGCACGGAGCAAGTCTCTCTCGGCTTCGACTTCACTGGCACCTCCGGCAGCGGGGCACCCACGGCCAGCCTCAACATTGGTCGCGCCAGCGCCGTGTGGGATAGGTCTGGCACTTTTGGCGTCTCCAACGTCCAGGCCCTCGAGGCGGCCTCGAGCGAGGGCTCCAGCGGCAACGTTGAGTTCCAACTCCACGGCATTCTTGACCGCTCCGTCCTTGAGGTCTACGTCAACGGCGGCGTCGAGGCCGGCACCATGCTCTACTTCACCGACAAGCCCCTCGACAGCATCGTTCTCTCCCGCGGCACGGGCACCAACGACCAGGGCATCACCTTTGACTTCAAGGCCGTCGCGCTCAAGAGCTCCTGGGGTTCGTACGGGGAGAAGTCCGTCTTGCAGAGCACGCAGGACAAGTGGAGAACGGAGGAGCTGTGAGGAGCAGATCCGCTTAATATCCCTTGTGATTAGAGATCTTGGTGGCTTTGTAGACGTTCTTCCAAGCGACCTTCGGGTCTGGGGGACGCGGAAGAGGACAGAGAAGCGGAAGCGATGCGAGACGATTCCTAATCGTGTTGGACATGTTGCATGAAGAAAGGGTCTATGGCTCAGACAAGAGGGCCTTTCGTTTTTGGATAAGGGTTTTCCACATCAATCTAGGTGGCATTCGTACGAATTATGATTTTACCGTTTATTCTCGATATCCTGACTGTGTGATGGCTTTCCATTGTAAGACTACCTACCCCTGGCTCCCACTCCATGTCCACTTGCTGTCCATTTGAACTCTATCGGGGCCTACAAGAAGAACCCGAGACCAGCCATAATCATCAAGCCACCATCGGTCTCGCATTTGTCTAGACTACATCACATGGTGCAATCGCTTCAGGAGATGATAGAAAAGGTAATGAAAGGCATCAGGTGAAGCCTCCATTCTCACGTGTTCTAGAACCTTACGAACCATACCACACACAGACCCATGCAGCTGCGAACACAAGAAACGGAGAAACGACGAGTGTTTCAATCATGGAAGCTCCCTCGTCCCCTCTTTCCTCTCCTCTTTCCTCTCCTCTCCTCCCCTCCCCTCTCTTCCCTCGTCTGAAAACATGCTCTGCGTCAAAACATGGGATGCCAAGCTTAAGCCAAAAGTCAAAACTCCCTCACAATGAGATCGATACCACATACCTACAATGAGACGGACAATAGGAAAATCTTCAAATCCATTGACGCCAAAGGTAGTCATCCCATCGCAGGAGGCCCTAGAGCTACTTTCAGGATCATAATCGTTGTCGTCGTCATCACTGGAGAGGCGGGGGGGACAACAACCATAGCATGGATTGCTTCGAGGATTACCTATCAGATCGATATTACACACACACACTGTATTTTGTTGATCACTAAAATCCCAGACTCAACCGAGCTATTCAAGCTCTGCGCTCCCCCTTACAGTCAAGAGCATTGCTCCGTGTCTCTTTTACGCCTAGTAACCCGTTCCAGAACACTAACGTTGAAAAGGAAAAAGAAAAAAAGAAGCCTTTTTTTGCTCATGAACTACTAAATGTTGACAAAGTCTATATCGTACCGTATCCAGAGAGCTTGAGACAAGCACTCGCTCCGTCGGTGTGCACACAATGGCCGCTCCATGCCGTCAGGGAAAATATCTACCAGTTCAATGCTGCCAATACAGCCTTTATTGTCGTGTCTCGTTGCCCCTCTGGTAGTGGCCCAACCTAGATCAGGCCGTTCGATTCGTTGCTCAAAGTCTTCCTCAGGTTGCTTTGGCATCGTCGAACAGAGTATCGTCGAGGGGGGTTACAAGAAAGAATACAGGAAAGGAAAGAAATGTAAGGGTATATGAGGTTAATAACCGAGTCCGGCAACAGCGGCCACAACTTCACGTCGTAGCATCCGCTTGACGTCCGCCTCCCGATCTGCTTCCCTGAGGGCGTCATTCGGATCGACCTTCTTGTCACCTTCCTTCTTCTCGTCCTTGTGCTCCTCTTTATGTTCCTCCTTCTTTGGCACCTCCTTGTTTTCTTTGGGTGTAGCAATCTTGCTAGGGTCGGCCTTGGGATTACCGGGCATCTCCGTTTTATCAACGGGAGCGTGCTCGGATTTCAGCTTATCCTTCTCTTCGCTGGACTTGTCGGCCGCCAGCTTGTCCGCCCGTTGATCGTCCTCCAGAGCATCATCGTTAATCGGCTTGACCTTCTTGGCTTCGCCGTTGTTGATGCTCGCCAGGGCTGCGCTGTCGAATAGGTGGGCGGCATCAGCGCTGGACATGGCATACCTGGTCGAGTTGAGAGGGTGGCCGAGAATCGATGCCTGAGCATCAAGCTTGTCGTAAAATGCCTTAGTAGGTGCCTCCTCCAAGTAGTTGAGACGGTGGCCGCAGCGGGCACCAAGAACATCGCGGATCTTGGGGTTGGAGCTGCAGCAGTGGCCCCAGCAGTCACTGATGTGATCAATGATAGACCGGTAAGGGTTGCGGCGGCGACTCTGGTCGATGATACGGACAATTGTGGGAATTGCCACCTCGTGGAAAACTCCAAAACCAGCGAAGATTTCGGAAAGGAAGATGTAATCGGCGAAGAAGCGTCTCGGAATGTAGTAAATATCACTCCAGCCAACACACCACTCGTCACGTCTGATCTTGTACTCGAGGTCAAAGTTGTCAACGACGGCAGCCGCGGCCATGGCGGTGCGGTGGAAGTCCTGGCCCCATCCCCACCAGTTGTAGTTCTTGGTATCGGTAAGGCACATGTACTCGGGTCCACCGTGGGACGGCGGGGCGGTGTCGATGATGGCGGGGAAGTGGATGTTGTATGGGTTCATACCCGTCCAGCCAAGAGGGTCAATCCAGGCATCGAAGTGGTAGTACATCAAACCGTCGATCTCAGGTTGGGTGTCGAGGATGAGCTTCATAGTACGAGACACTTGCTTGTAGACGGTGAAGGTTCCCGGGAATTGATCGTGGGTAAGGTTGTGGAACTCGGGATCCTCCTCCTTGAACATGTTGGGCATGGAAATGTGCACGGTGTGGAAGAACGGCTCGTACTTCTGCAACATCGGGACGCGCTCCGGACGGGCAGAGTTCCACCGAATCATGGCCATCGTGTTCTTGAATGGCGACTCGATCTTGCTCTCGCCGCCGGTGACAGGCTTCGGCCCAGACGGCGCAGACGGAGCAGATGCTCCCTCCTTGGCGAAATCGGGCATCTTGGCCTCGGACATGGTGAGGAACGCCACGATCACGACGGTGATGAATGTCGCTACGGCGAGGAAGATCTTGTTGAACTTCCTCGCGACAGCTGCCATCTTGGCGAACAACGACATCTTCTGAGGCTCATTGGTCGCGGTAGCATTGGGGTCCTTGGGAGGCGGGTTGTCCATGTAGAGCCATGATGCAACAAAAACGACGACGGTACCAGGCAGTACGAGGAAGCTGAGCGAGGTGCCGAACAGGATGGGTGAAACGTAGAGGAGAATACCAGTCGCAACAGCCGTGGCGAAGCACTTGATGACGGCGTCGGCGTCTAGTAGGGTTAGCATATGTCACTCAGCAAGTGCCTACAGATACTCACATTTGTATACAGCGGTAATGGCAAGACCGATGAAGACATTGCTCACAATAACCATGATGGCGCCGAAGCTGGTATAACCCTCAAAGAATCCCGGCTCATCGGCCTTCAACGTCTTGATGACCAAGTGGCACAACAAGTTCATCGCAGCACCTGCGCCGTAAAGGATCATGTTGTCGGCGTGCAAGCTTGAGTCATCGGTCTTGAGCAGGGCCTGGTTGTACACGCCTGATGAGGCACTCAGGAAGACCTGGAACAGTAGGATGAAGTAGGTGCTGAACGGGTAGGTCGTGCCCGTCGTGGGGTTGTACTGGGTCACCATCAAACCGCAAATCTGCATCGTGTCAGTGACGGGATCAAACACTTGGTACCCGAATTCGTCCCACTGACCTGCATGAGAATGGCAATCCACTGGATCTTGGAGATCTTGGTGTTCAAAGTCGCAATCATGACCAGGGCGGTGATGAAGGTAACACCGCTCTTGGTGAGTTGAATCGTACCGGGGTCAGCCATTTTGTAGCTGACGAAGATCTGGAGAAATTAGTCGCAATGAACACGATCACGCAGCATGCGGTAGAGCAATGACATACTGAGTTGTTGATGAGCACGTAGAAGAGCGCCAAGTTGCAAAAGCCATATCGCACATCTCTGGTAACCTCTCCTCGGACGTAGCTCCAATATGTCCTCACATCGAGCGGCGGGAGCGGACCATTGTTTCTCTCAACAATGTTGCCCGTGCTGGACGAGCTGGCACTGCCGTTCAATCCCTCCTCTTCCCGCTTCTCATCCAAGCTGCTTCTCTCGGCCAGAGGGAGTTCTGTGGCAATGGAGGCATAGCCACTGCCACCGCCCCGGGTTGATGGGCGAATTCCATCGGCTACCCTGCGCTTGCATTCGTTGTAGAAGAAGATGGTCGACAACAGCATCTTGAGGAACTCGGAGATGGTGACAGACGCCGAGGGAGAAAACGAGTAGGATCCGCCTGTCTGGGAAATCTTCATGATGATACCGATGCCAACCTGGATCGCGACCAAGCCGAGGGCAGCAGCGTAGGCGGCATGTTGAGGACCACTGGGAATCCAGCTGAGGGGCTTCAAGAAGAGCCCCAGTATGCTCCCGTGTCGTAACATTGTAGACAATTGTCACCGACCGCGAGAGGGCGGTTCAGCGAAGAGGCTCGAGGGGGGCGCGACTTAAGATGCGATCGATGTTCGTCAAGGATTGTGCCAAAAGAGCGTCTCGGTGATTGCCAGTGAGCGAAGAGTGTAGGAAAGGTGCTGCTCGGATGCAGCGTGCAGCTCGCAATTGCAGGCGGTAAATCTGCTGACGGTGTTTGGCGCTGCAAGCAGGCGGGAAAGGACGGTCTCTGATCGTGTTTAGGTTTCCTGGGGGTGGGGGAATGACGCTCGTTGGGCCGTTTTGTCCGACATGCGTATCCGAGTTGGCAGCTATTCGTCGATGGATTCGTTTGGGTTTGTTTCGATTCGGAAAGTCGTCGGTTGTTTCCGCCCGCGATGGTCCCAATATCGCGATGACAGGTGGCGCTGGACAGAACCGGAAGAATTGAAATAAAAGAGAGGAATGAAATTACACGGGAAGAAGGATAGGCTGGAGAGGAATGGACTGGAATGGGTGTTGCATGGGAAGCGAGGTGCCCACGGCGAGCAGGAACGGGGAAGAAAGAGAGCAGCGTCAAGCAGAAGCGCACTGCAGGCAGTCGAGGCAAGGGAAGGCAAGGGAAGGGGGGGGCCGTGGCCACAGATGGATCCTTGGAGGTGTCCACTCAAGGTTGCTGACATACTTTGGCGAATGTACAGTGTGTGCCACACCTGGTGGAAAAGGTACTTTCGTACAGGGTGCGAGACACACACACACACACACACCCACTGAGGTGCTCTTTCCCTCTCTCCGTCGCAGTCGCTCTTTCTCACTTTTTTTTTTGTGGTGGGGTCTCTGGGGGAGCCAAGCGATTTCCCAATGAGAAGTCGGATAAGTCCAGGTTCATGTGGGTCTGTCGAAGAAAATAACAGGAGCTGTCATTGGATGGATTCATGACACGGTGCAGCGCCGTGGATGAAAAGCACCAAGGCCGCTATACGGATGAAAGTTGCGGTACTATTCGCACCTGCCTCGATGCTCACCTCAGAGAAGGGCAATGATGGCGCACTTACCTTACTCTGAAAAGGGGCCACAGCTTGAAGCTGCTACAGCCAGCCAGACTTCAGTTCGGACACACCACCGGGTACACAGTAGGCACCCGACCTTCTGTTTTCTCCCGGCTCTCTTCTCCCGTTGACTCTTGCGAGCTGGACACAAACGAGGGGGAACCTTGAGCTTGGCTCTGTTTTCGAAGGGGTCTCCGGAGGGGCCGCACTGTGTCAGAATTAAAGTAGCCGATCTCTGACAATGGGACTCTCAGTACCACATCAGGCGAGCCGGGACACCGGTGTCACCCAAGTATCGTTGAACCTGCGATTTCTATGCAATTGCGTCGTAAGAAGACCAGCTAAATTTTCATGTGAAGACTCGACTATCCGTATGCCCTCGTCTGATACTCTCTAGATTCAAGTGACACCATGCTACTCGGGGGCGAATAAGGGCCAACCTGTCTCTTGCTTGAGGATACACTGGTCGATGGGCGATGAGAAACAGCCTCTGCGTCCTGCCATGACGCGCACTGCAACCGGTGCCGAAGCTGTTCAAACACGAAACCTCGACAAGAAATGTAACGGTGCGCATAGTACTCGGTGATCCCAGACTCCGTACAAGCTACAGTGTGTCCCGCGGCCGCAACACCATCGAGTAGTCATTGAGAAGCGTTCCAGAGCTGAGAGCAAAGGACAACTGGCCCCGGAACTCCTGAATCCTGAATCCTCATTGCTTTTGGTTGGTCCAATCTATTCTAGCCGGCGCCAATAAGTTGATGTGCCACTGCAGGAAGGGAAAAGGGGCTTTTCAAAACTCAATCTTATCGCTAGCAATAAAGATTAGGCCAACCAAACTTAGGTACGTGGAAGAAATTTCCAAATGACGAGGCAAAACTGCCGGGAGATGTGCGTGTCGAACTATCCGAATCTGTTTTAGGTCTCCAAGAGAGGCTGATAGTTGCAGCTGCTGAACGGACGTCGACGTCGACGAGAGCTGCAACTTTGCTATATTAGAGGCTTGACGATATCTTGTAGGGTAGCCAACCGCCTTACACTATCCGTACGCACCCTTTTCGGAGGCTTGGAGCATGACACGAGTACCTGTGTAGACGTGCTTCTAGGTACCGTGTCGATGCCAGATGGGGAGTTGCCCCTTGCTCCGGCTGCGCTTCCCCTGGGGCTAGCAAAGAAGCAAAGAAGCACCGTTTCCCACTTGAGGTTCGCGGCGCGCGCAGGTCCCATTTCCCGCCCTCACTCACCTCAGGGCTCAGTACGTACCTTTGGAATCCCAGGAAGGAGTAACCCTTTTCGCCTTCACTTTGAGGTAAAGCAGGCAAAGAGTGGGGGTCTGGGAACAGAGGATTGGGTGCGCGACTCCGCCACCGAGGTTCGTACAGTGCCCGACATGTGTCCGTTCGTCGACACAGCACGGCCCGCTCGAGGCAAGGGCGTCTCGCTCATCCGTCACTGTGGCCAGTGGAGAATCGCATGACACTCACTCAACCAGCAATCAATTAGCGTTAATTGGAGCCTCTTTCTGAGGGCGCTCAGTAAGATGACGGCCTTTCCAATGACCGTGATGACCTCCGGTTCCTGGTTCTATCTTGAACACCGTCGGTAGGTGGGCGGACTCTGTGCGAATCTTCGACAATGTTCGTCAGCTTGCGCAATCTTGCATTCCGTCGCCAATGACACGTTTTCTAGGCGCCGCGACGGCTTCTCAATGGTCAGCAATAGCTTATACGCAGTAGAGCTGCAATAGATGCTTATTTCGCGCGACAACTCCAAGCCCCCTGTCTCTGGAAATTCTGTGCAATAAGACGCAGAGCCAAGTCAGATCGCACGGATGACGGCTGTGGTCAAGCGATTGAAGAATTGCTTGTTGCTCCCTCACGCCGAGCCAACTCTCCCTCGATTACCGATCAAAAAAGAAATACACCTGATGGACCCTTCATCGTAGTGTCTGCGCTCAATCTATGGATGTAGTTATCGAGTTTGATTAAGAGCCAGTCCATAGAAGGTTTGATGTCGGCATTTCCGCCATCAATCTGTACAGTCTGTACGGATAATACCTTACCTATCATATTGCTATGAATTTCATCCAACCCCGATTAGACGAGAACAGAAGAAAAATTCCGGTTCGTATCCGGGCACTGGGGCACGCCTAGTAACCCTGCATGCATGTGGTCTGGATTCTGACCAGTGCCAAAAGAGAGGTACGAGAGGAAGACACGGAGCAGAGTGGTGGAAACTGGAAAGAACGTGAGATGGCACTTTCTCCAATTCCACCGCCCCCCGTGAACTTCGTACCTTGTACGACGTACGGTTTCCTGCCATCTAAGCGAGATTCCCACACAGATTCAACCACCACTCCTACAACACTCCAGGTCGACTACCTCCAAATCACCACGTTGGCCAAAACGACCCGACGAATTGGTGATAACTACGGGACGCAATGGAAAGGAGACGCGTCGCCAGCACAGCCCTGCAACGCGTGGCATGAGTGCATAGTCTACCGTTTCAGCGGACTAAACCTTAAGTAGTTGCTTCTACTTTTCTGTCCTAGCCTGCGTCGGCCTCTCAGACGTCTTCATAGTCGGCAAGCTTCGAGAAGCAGGACGACGACGCACAGCACAGTCTCGTTGACACACGGACGGACAACGACGCAGCAATTACGACACCCGTCCCGCGGCCCTAGACCTGAAGCTGGAACTATTTGGAGCCTCGTTGCAAGTGCATCAAGACGCGGACGACTGGTTCATCCTCTCTTTTGCGACCTTCTCCTTACCGTTCCATCCCGCCTTGGCCGCCACCATTGCTATCGCTGTCTCCGCTAGCTTCGCCTCATCAACAACCACATCTCTCAAACACAAGATGCATGTCTTGGCGGGGCAAGAGACAATATCATCCGTGGCATTCTTGCCTTGGCGGTTATGGATTGGCGACGACAGACAACGGACGGGCGACTTCTGAGCGGGAAGAAGGTAAAAGTGAGGCAGCAACCTTGGGTCATGAAACACACCAGATAACTTTATCTGAACAAGGACTCGCTGCAAATTCCCCGGATTCTCCCAGCATCTTCCCTTGATCAGATACCCATCGCTCGGTAGCTTCGGGAACAAAAAAATGGTGCCATTTCCACTGTACAAAGTCTCCCCTACAGTCCGTCTCCGCCTGTCACGTCCAACTGTCCGACAAGTTGCCGATTTACCTGGCAGCACCAAGGGTACCCAACTAGGCACTTTGCTCTGCTCATCGCCGCTCATCACAGCCAGATAAAGCACCTCCACCACGAGTCAAGCAGCGGTTTCAGGACGTGCGCCGACGGTATCCGCCTTTTGGGTCGATCCTCTTGGACGTCCTTTGTTCGAGTCTCACACTCGACATAGCCTTGTTCAGACTCCCCAAGGCTTGACGCAATGCCCAAGACACTGCTTATCGTATCGACAAGGTACTCGCATCCAGTCTCTCGATTCCAACGTACTCTCACTCGACTTGCGTGGATACCGTACTGTGGCAGAGTGCCGACTTCGAAAGAAGCAACTCTGCAGAACCAGCAATTTAACAGACTTTGGCCTCTCAACAGTATTGGGTTCAGGATTGTGGATCGCTATTTTCGGTGAAATAATCATTGCTACACGTCAGAGTTCAAACCGGCGCTCATTGACACTTGGCGCAACCCAAGGTTCTCATGGCTTGCGGGCCGCTAGAAGGAGCGAAAGTCTCAATAATGGGACCGGCAATCCGATATGCAACCCATCAAACTCTGTCTATGGGCATTGAGCACCAAGTCGAAATGAGAGCCGCCCCTGAAGCGAACATAATTATCAAGAGTGGCCAACCGCATAGCTGTATTGCAATCAGTCCATTGCGCAGTTTGCATGCCGCAATCTCATCATTTGCCCGCAGCACAGTAACGATGCTTGGCATTAATTAATGGATTGTGCTTACGCCGACTGCGCTGAACGTCCAACGCCAATGCCAATACCGATGCCAATGCCCAAGCCACCTTCTTACACTAATACACACAGGCATACGGCCCCTGGTCTCTCATGTCGCTCGACCCTCCCCCTGCGTCTCCGCCAATCCCACGCAAGGCTGACAGCATGAGCTGTGCGGTTCTGTTTGGCTATCCTTGCCCCAGGCGACCTGTGGTTGGGAACTTGGGATGGTGGTTGCGACTTGCGAGAGTGTGTGGCTAGGCGGGCAGATGCAGCTGCCTAGCTGCACCGTCGATGGTGCTTGATTCTCTTCATCACTCTGCAACCCGCAGGATTGGCTCGGATCTCACAACATCCATCACCGCTGGCTGATCTTCGTAAACTCACGCCAAGAACTAAGACAGCGCAATTAAACGACAACAAAATCAGGACCAGATGGATGTTGCGTCGGCAAGGAGTCTTATCAAGAGGGCTGGTTCGGCTGATGTACAGTACGTGGTGATGTCAAGATTTCTAACAAGAGCAGTCAAAGCGGGCAAATCCGTTTGAGAGGCCGCTTTCTTTCTCACCTTCTCTCTAGCAAGCCAATCCGATGGCCAAGACACGTGTCCATCCTTACTCGTCGTAGCTACGCCCTGCATTTGCTAAATAAACGGCCGGGCATATATGATTGCAGCGCTGGACAGACGATAGGCAGAAACCCTGGCTTGATCCAGCCAAAGTTTTGCGAAAATGGGGCGACGGGTTTCCAAAGGTCCAAGGAGGGGCCCCCATCGCGAGTGAGATGATGGCGCCAGACGGTGAAATCGGAAAATAGCGGCATTTCTTGAGAGTAAAGAGGATCAGCGAGCAGCAAAAGGAGATGAGAAGAATCGAGGATATGACTGATGAGACGGAGACAACTATGGATCGAGTTACACACGGATACAGTTGCAACAAACACGTTTTGTTGGTAACTCAGGTTGGACTCGACGAGGAAACCCACAAGGCCAGGCACGTCGAAAGTCTGTGGGCTGGCCCGGGCGTCTGCTCGCCGCAGGGGTTCGGCGCACAGTGCCAATTTTCTTGGGCGCTAACTGTCTCCGGCCGGGGCGTCGACCGGCTCCACTCCCGCAATCCATTGACAGCAGTCAAGCAGTCGCGCCCAGGCGGCGCGCCAATTGGCAGACAGCGCCATTGGCGATGCTCATTGAGCCCGATTTGAGAGAAGTGAGCGTCCCACGGGCGTTACCTATTGATCCACTGTCACGATACGGCACAGCCAAAAAAGAATAAAAAATAAGAGTCCAACAGACCACATGTTACACGTGTCTTGGAATGATGCTTGCGGCTGTCTCCTGTCTATCAGTCAGCCGATTAGCGAGTTGGTACTTTTACTCGAGCCCATTGGGATACCGTGGACAGTGATATTGTGTACTATCAGGGCAGTATCAGTAGTTCCAGACCAGTGTAGCCAGTTTCGACATGCCGAGACAGGCTGCACGGTTGAGGCCCGACAAGAGAGACTTTGAAAAGAGAGTGAAGAAGAAAACGGACCCCTCAAGAGTAAGCCCCTTTATCCTTGTCGTCTTTCCGTTCGACACTACCAAAATGGGTCTAAGAGGCAAGGGGAGGAGGGGCACAGCTCCGTACAGGGCGTCGAGGACAAGGGAGGGGTGATAGTGGAGGTCCAGGTCGGTCCCCTAATGGGGTTGGGGGCCGCTACCGCCCGCAATGGATCTGTTCCAGTTGGAGAAAATTAAAATAGCAAAGGCGACTTTTTTTTTCCCTCTCGCTCTCTCAGACTCTCGCAGTGAAGAGGACCCGAACCTTTTTCTGCCCCCCCTTGTCAAAACTGTACGGACGGACGGTCGGCTACGGCTACACAGGGCGAGATCGCGCATCTGCTGTTGCTTGCTGTTACCGGGATACCGTCTCCACGACCCTTAGCTTCCACCTTTCCATAAGGTAAGGTACGCAGTACTGTGTAAACTTCCAGAGCCCTGTAGGTGCGTACCTTACGAATACCCGACGGGCTGTCTGTACCTACCTACCTGTGTATGTGCAGAGTACGTATCTTTTTCTGCTGAGCTGGGAAAGAGGGACACCTTTCCCCATTGTCGGCCGACCCTCTTCTCTTGGCCTCGTACATTTCGCAAATCCTCCTTCTCCAGCATCGCTTCTTTTCCTTGTCTTCTGTGACATGCTGGACCGGATATTGTAGATTCACATTTCCTGCATTTCTTCACTTATTGGTTTTATTCCTCCTGCAACAACAAAGCAGACCGTTCTCCTCTCCTTTGGTTGTGGTGCTGCAGTCTCACCGCCACGGTTTCCACCCAAAAGCTTAGAGACATTGCCATCGTTGGCGACAATCTGCCACTCCCTCGATTTTCTCGGACCTTTGCCCGACCTGACTTGCGACACCTTTCCCGTCGTCCCACCACTCGCTTTTCGCACCTGGCAAATCTCATCCCGACGTAGCAGAGCTTCATCTGTTCATCGTAGCAATCAAATATTATGGCCACTCAGACCAAGGCAGCCGCCAACGGCGCTGCTGCGAATGGCGACGTCAACCACGAGCCCATCAATGTCATTATCCCCATTGGCGGCATTGGCTCCCGCTTCGCAAAGGAGGGTTACCGCTACCCAAAGCCCCTGATCAACATCGTCGGCCGGCCCATGCTGCTATGGCTGATTGACAATCTGAGCCTCAAGCCTGGCGACACCCTGTGGATGGCCATCAACGAGGAGGTTGACGACGAGTTCAGAATCGGCCAGCTCGTGAGCAAGACGTTTTCCAAGATCGACTTCAGACTCCTGCGCTTGCGCCACCAGACCAAGGGTGCCAGCGAGACGGTAAGCCCTTCCCTCAGCTTCTTTGAGATCACTCTTGCTCTCTTGACCCGCGCTCTTGTCTCTTCTTCCCCCGCCCTTGCGCAATCCGCCCGAGGAGGGGCAAAACCAAGCTTGGAAGCGCATCGCTGACGATCCCTCGTAGCTCTACATCGTCACCCAGAGCATGACCAAGAAGCACCTCGAGCGCAAGACTGTCTCTCTCGACTGCGACACCATTTACTGGGCCGATGTCCTTCAGGACATTCGCAACATGCCCAAGGGCCACGGCGGCTGCTTCTACTTCCCCGACGTTGGCGACAAGCCCATCTTCTCTTACATCAAGACAGAACCCAAGTGAGTGGTCACCAGGAGCGGAGCGCATGAAACACCTTGAGCCAAGATTCAAGTTCTAACAGATGGCTACTACAGGGACGGCTTGGAGCGCATTGTCGATATTCAGGAGAAGAAGGCCATCTCCAACAAGGCAAACACGGGCGCATACGTTTTCCCGTCGGCGGGTCAGCTCAAGTCATGGGCTGCCCAAAACCTTGACATGAAGAGACCCGACGGCTCAGAGGTCGGCGAGTACTACACTTCCCAGATGATCGCCCTCATGATCCAGAACGGCGTGCCGTACCTGGGTATGCCTGTCAGCACCAAGGACTTCAGTGTTGTCGGCACACCCGAGCAGCTCAAGGACCTCCTGAAGCTCCTCAAGACGGATACGTCCAACCTGCCCATTAAGCTGAAAAAGCGCCGCTTCTGCTTCGATCTCGACATGACCTTGGTCGGTGTGCCCGCCGTGGCCGGAGACTACTCCACCTGCCCTCCCATCGAGAAGAACATTCGCCTCGTCCAGCAGTTGTACAACGCTGGTCACTACATCATCATTGTAAGTCGATCCTTGGCGCTTGGCGACCAGGGAGCAGATCATGGCTTCCTGCATTTTCCACGACTTTGTGCTAACTTCCGAACAGCAAACGGCCCGCCGCATGCGCACACATCACGGAAACTTGGGTTCAGTCTTGGCTGACGTCGGCCCTGTCACCTTTGCCCAGTTGGCCAAGTACGAGATCCCATACCACGACATCCACTTCGGTAAGCCCTATGCTGATGTGTACGTCGACGACCTGGCCGTCAACGCCAACCTCGACACTATGCGGGAAATTGGCTGGCTCTTGGACGAGCAGGACCCGGCTGCCCTGATCGGACAAGATGCCGCGACGGGTGACGATGCAAAGAAGGCCGGCATGATTGCCGCTCGTGACTTCAACACCATCCAGATCATTGGCGATAAGGTGATCAAGTCGAGCAAATCTGAGAACATTCTCGGCGAGCTCTTCTTCTACTCCCACATGCCCGCCGAGATTGCCCAAGTCTTCCCCACCGTATATAACGTGGACTACATCCCCGACACCACCACTTACAACATCACCATGGAGAATCGCCGTGGTTTGACCTTCTCTCACCTCCTGGTCGGTCGATCCATTACCAAGGGTCGCCTGATCTCCCTCCTCAAGGCCCTCCACACCGTCCACACCACGGGCAGCACAGACAAGGCCACCCTCAAGATCCCCAGTGCCCTGGAGAAGAAGTTCGAGGAGCACTCCCTCGCGCGGGCGAACAACCGCGTCAACATCTACGCAAACTACGGCTCGAAGTTGCGCAGCCGTTACTACAAGGACCAGCACAAGTACGATGCACTTGGTCCCCTCGCCGCCTCTCTCTTCGCCCGTATCAACGAGTTCCTCGACACGTACGAGGCTGAGGAGAAGGGTGTCCATGCTCAGGTCATTCACGGTGACCCGGTCTTCAGCAACGCCATCCTGTCCAAGGATGAGAAGCTCGTCAGCTTTATCGATGTGCGCTGCCAGCTGGAGAACACCCTGACGCCCGAGGGTGATATCCACTACGACTTGGGCAAGGTCCTCCAGTCCCTCTGCGGTTACGACCACATCCTGTTTATGAGCGCGAACAACTACGACTTGCGCGACGCTCTCGACAGTGACAAGCCCTTGCTCGACGAAGCCGACTCAGACCTCCTCGAGAGCCTCCAGGAGCACTTCTTCACCTTCCTCGAGGATACTTACTCTGTCCGCCTGCATCGCAAGACCCTCTTCCGTATCACCGCCTCCCTGTTCTTCAGCTTGATCCCTCTGCACCGGCCCGAACTCGGCGCCGTCTTCCTGCGCATGTGCAAGGAGACGCTCGACAAGGCGAGTAACATCAACTACGGCCCGGGCGCCCGCTCCACGGCAGGTCTCACGCTTAGTCGGCGCGCGAGCTCCAACTTTGGCTCGGACGAGAAGGCTCGCGAAATGCCGATCGCCTCGGGCAAGGGCGAGAACCTCTCTATCCCCAGCGTCACCGTCACTGCGAAATAAGCATATGTACTATCGGTGGCATCGTATAACCGAGTGCTTTGGGAGAGCCAAGTCTGACCGATTCGCGGGCTATAATGTGCCGAGCTATCGGAAAGGTGGAGGTGGGTTTGCGATAGCGGGGGTGGAGTTGCATTGATGTCATTCGGGACGAAGCTTCCGTAGAAGAAAGCGGAGAGCTCATGTGGAGCCCTGTCGAACACATTTCGCGTCGGAACCCAACCGAGAAGCGATCACGATGTGTGTGGGAACAGGGACGGGAACGGGAACAAAGTGGCATTTGCTTCAAAACTACTGTTTGTACTGCGTAAGGTACCTATAGGGTGGAAAAGGAGGGGAAGCATTTTGATCGGGGTTTTCCACTACAACTTGTAGGGATGGATGTTGTTCAGCGTCAGTCTACGAGGGTCATGTACTACTTACTATACCAAGATATCAAGAAACCGTACATTAAAATCGGGCTCTTTTTGCAGTGAGTGTCTATGAATGTGATTGATGGATAGCTTGCCATCGTTATTAGCATCAGCAAGCTTACACCTCAAGTCTAATTGTTAGATTTTGCTGCGTCGCAACCAACAACTCACTGTCGCCAAAAAAGGACCCTGTAATTGGTGAATGGTAACGTTCGCTATCTAGGCTCGGCAGAGCAGGGCCTGCTCACCCAGGTAATCCTATCTACTTTCGCTCGATTGAGGCCAATTCTCCTGACTGACCCGGAACTAGTAACTTCATCCTTCCGCAATCCTCCCTCAACTACCACCAACCATCCATGCTCGCCTCTCCCATCATCACCACTCACTCCATCGCACTTCCTCCAGTCGTCGCCCATTGGAATCTCTGATATGCGCACTCAGATGTACCACATGGTGTTCTTGAACATGTCAGATGCCTGGGGGTCAGAGTCAGGGCCACTGCCACCCAGAGGCAGCAGGGGAAGGGACTCGGTGGGACGCTCGCCCTCGAACATGCTAAGACCGCGGGAGCCGTATTCGTCAGCCATTTCCGCCGCCTTGGGGCCGGAGCGGAAGCCCTGAGAGGTTGCAATGTTCTCGTGTGCACGAGCACGGCCGCAGGCGAGATCAGCGTAGTAAATCGCCGGGTGAAGGGAGACAGGAGTCGTCGAGCGAGCGTACTGGTAGCATTGACCATAGATCATGCGCTGAAGATCGTTCGTGCCCATCTTGGCCTCGTCTATCAGAACGGTGTAGTGTACAGGGCGAGCAGTTCCCTGGATGGCCACGTGCGAGCACATGTAGAAGTCCCACCAGAAAGGGTGGCAGACCTCCTTCTCAAGGACAGTTCCGGGGAGGGGGTTGCCGTTCTTGTCTCCATTCTGGGGGAAGAATCGAATGTGATGGCGCTTCGTAGCCACAATGACCGTCCACTTGGGCTGCCTGGCGGTGGGGTAGATGCTCTTGATGATGTTCTTCATCGTTCCCACCTCGTACTCCAACACCTGTGAGTACTGACCCTCAGAGACACCATCACGGAAGTAGACAATGTGGGGAGGAGGCGCAGGGTGGCCCATACGCTTGTGCCAGGTGGGCATGAGTCGACCAAGGAAAGTGCGGGCACTGACAGGAGAGAGCATCTCAACGCGGTAGCCGTTGGTCTCAACAGCAGCCGAGTAGAAAGTGGCATCAGCATCCATCGACATGGTCATCGCCGCCATCGAGGGAGCGTCGATTCCAGGAGTCGCGTGGGAAACGTCCACTCCAATCATCATGGTGACTTCCTTAAAGAAAGGAGGGTTCTTGTTAGAAGGACCAGACGGGTGAGGGATACGGCAGGTAACGCCTCCAAGCTTCGCGTTGACCTTCATGGCCACGTTGGAATGGTACTGGGCCTGGTTCTTGTCAACATGGCGTGAAAGAACGCACTGAGTGAGCAAGCCGAATCGACAGTCGGCGGACTTCTTGATTCGCTCGTAAGAGCCAACATTGTTGAACCGCAAGATGCAGAAGAGCAGCTGCGGGACAGCATTGGTCTTGGCCTTGATCTGGGCATACGCCCTGGCAATTGCTTCAGCAACATTGTTGTTGCGGGCCTCACTGTCGATGACGACAGCGTCCTTGGTAATCTTGCCTCCATGGCCAGTGTAAGTCTGCTTGAACGTCTGTGCAAAGGCCTGGGCATTGGCTCTGCTGGTGGAGTTTTCCAGAATCACGATACCCCAAGACGCCAGAGGAGCACGGTTGGGAACCCAAAACTTCTTGCCGCGCAAGTCCCAGCGACCAGAGAAGACGGGGCTGACCACATTGTTGGCGTACTGAATCTTCGGGGGCTCAAGCAGGCTGCCCACAGTTTTAGCCATCTGGTCCTCGAAAACAACACCGTACTGGCGGAGATAGGGATCCTCCTTCCATGCCAGCTGGTTCTTCGCCTTGATGATGTCCGCCTTGCGCTGGGTGGGACGAGTGACAGCAGCCTTGATCATCGCCGAGGTCTGATCAGGGTCAAGCTTGTAGTTGTAGCGCTGCATGGCAGCGACCACACAGACCTCCATGGGGAAGAAGCCGGACTTTGCGGTCTCGACAACGGGCCAGTCACGGAACTGAACCTTGTAACCGTAGGTCTTGTCGAAGTACTTCGTAATGTTCATTTCCTCGCCGTTGTTCGTGAAGACGATGCTGTCAGTAGTAGCACCGCTGTCACCGTAGGTTGGGCTGAATGCGAACCCCTTGATGGTGTAAGACTTGTCCCAGTTCTCCTTGCCGCGATGCTTGGGGCAGAATCGGAGCTTTGCCAGCTTCCTGAGATGCTTGAAGGCATCAGACATCGTGAGTACCGTCTTGCCGTTCTTGTCCTGCTGGCGCACTGGCTTCAAGATCTTGGCGATGTCCGGCGGGCTCAGGCCCTGCCATCTGCGATCGCAGGTGCCCAGAAAGTCCCTGACGAAGAGATGCAACGGCTTGTCTCCCTTCCAGAATGCCGTATTGGCAACGTCGACATTCAGACCCAGCCCACGACCAAACTTGTCCATAACCGATTGATTCATCCGGACCGACGAGTAGACACCCTTGACGACCTGCAAGCAGGGGCCAAGATCCATGGTTTGTGGATTGCGCTCGTTGTAGAAATTGCGCTTGATTGAGAGAAGGTTCTCGCTAGGGTACTGGCGGACTAGGTGGTCGAGGAAGTTCATGCACTCCAGAACAGTGCTGTCCCAGTCCATCTTGCCGGTCAGGTATGCCTCAAGAGCCGCGAGGTTGATCTTCTTCGTCTCCTTCATGACGAAGAAGAAGGAATTGTCGCGCGGCTTGGCATTGGGACGAACGGGCTTGCCCTCGTCAAGGTCAACCTTCAAGCGCTCCTCGCCACGGTTGATAGGAACCGACGACCTGTACTTCTGTTAGAGGAAATAGGCATGCAGAATAAATAGGATGACGTACCAAGCCAACTTGCGGCCATCGTTCAACCAAAGGGTCTTGTACTTCGCCAGCATGGTCTGGACAGGTGGGGAGTCCCACACCTTCTTGAAGACCACATTGTACTTCAGGGGCACGGGCGAGATCGACACATCGTACTGGTAGATGGTCATTTTGTCGCTCCACTGCTTGACGCGGAACTGGTTGACCTCCAAGTTGATAGCCTTGCCAGAGGTATTGTAACCGGGTCTCCGAATGAAGGGAGTCTCGCCGGCATTGAGGTACGATTCTGGGGGCGGGTCGATACGAGAGTTGATGTGATCCTTGCTGGGACCACCGCCCTCGGGCTTCGCCGGGTCGAAACCCATGGAAGGTCCGAAGCCATGCTTGGGCTGAGATCCCGAACGAGATCTAGCAGGGCTGGCAGGACCACCACGGCTAGGAGAACCGGAAGACATCCTGTCTAGTCGTGGAGATTGTGGAATTGCTGTGCAGATGCTGCTGTTTGTGGTCAGTGAATGAATGTACGATTCTCGCTGAGGTAGATGATGTTGAGAGGTGGCAGAAGAGGAAGAAAAGGGAAAAAGAGGAGAAAAAAGAAGAGGGCCCTTTTTGTAGCTGCCTAGGTCGGCAACTGCCAAAGGCGCTTAAGGAAGGAGGTAGTCAAGGATGGGTGACCTGGAAGGAAGGAAGTAACGAATCTCCAGATCAGGAGCGCTGGGAATTTGTTCCTTTGTCCAGGAACAGGATAGATGTATGGGTAGGGCAAGATACCTTGTCTGAGTGACTTAAAGTAGGTTGGCAGTGAGGCTGGGTTGTAGTGTAGTATGGTGATGCGTCGAGGAAAACTAAAAATTTGGATTGAGAAAAGGGAGAAGCCTTCTTGTAGACCTGCTGGAGGAGATATCCAGCCTTTTTAGCAGGAGGAAGGAGGCAGCATGTGGGTTTGGGAAGGAAGATATGGCGGCGAAATCATTTGTGTGGGTGTACACTGATGTGAGGTGTGCCAAGCATGAATATGTTGTAAACTTACCTGAGTTGAAAGTTGAAGTTGAATGAAGTGTGTGGTTGTGATTGTGATTGATTGTTTGGGTAAGCGAGATGTGATTGCGATGTGAGTGTGTGTGGAAGAGAAGAAGAAGATCTAGAGGCTGGAGGGTTGAGAGGTTGGTTTATATAGCCTCCAGAGAGAGGGAGTGATCTGTAAATCGGCTGTGTGGCTCTGGGGAAGGAGCAGCAGAAGCAACAGGAAGGATCAATGGCCAGAGAGTGAGAGATGTTGGGGTTGAGGATGTGAAGACTTCACTTTAGGATGTCAGGAGGGTGAAAATGAAATCTTCGAAATCACATCATTCAAGTCACTATCAAAAACGTCACAATGCTTCGCTGTAGCCAGGAGGCTATCAAGGCGGTGAGAACGCCGGCATGAACGCCATCGTTTACGACATAGCATGATAGCAGGACAGCATAGAATACACGGGTGATGAGATTGACATATGCCACTCAGTCTACGTACGTCACCAACAATAAGCTACAGAACACAAGGCTTCGAAAAAGACGCCACAGTCGTGAGACTCTTGGGCAATCCGCACGTTCACACACAGTCTACTATCAAAGTAGCGCAACATATAGACCTCGAATTAACCGAATGTTCGTGGCCTAGAAAGCGTCACCATTTTATTTTTCACAGAAGGCACGACCGCGAGGCATAAACTTATTCGGTTCATTCATAAATGCCACTGCCTCATAATGATGACATCAAAAACAAAAAGACAGTCACGTTGAATGCCCCAAAAGAATGCAGCATGCCATGTATGAAATCACCCGGCTTTCCACCCATAACGAAGCTGATTAGTCGACCAGTAGTAGTAGACGATGTGGCCTTCATGTCTCTGGCTGGCGATCCGCCGAAGTCTCGCTTCGTCACTCGATGAACAGACTGCGAAGGTCTTCTCTCAGATAGCTTTTTCCGCACCGGGATCGCCATGGCCATCACCAATGCCGTCACATCCACAAAGTCCGGCTTACAACAAACCTTACAAGCCTAGTTGGGTGCGATGGGCCATCTTGTGGACAACAGAATGTGCTTGTCAAGCTTAGGGCCATCGGCTTGTCTGTGGGTTATGGCAGGCGCGAGTGTGCCAGCAAGCATGACTTACACTCATAGATTAAGAGAAGAGATAACCGAACGCCAGCATCACCTAACAATCACGGCCTAGCAGTAAGTTTATTCCAATAACCTTCCTACTTTCAAAACCGTATTTTCTAAGGAATACATAGAAAATGAGGAGGGACAACAGGAAAAGCAATAGGAAAGGCAGCAGGAATAGTAACAGGAATAGCAACAGTAATAGCAACAGGAATAGCAACAGGAATAGCAACAGTAATAGCAACAGGAATAGCAACAGGACTAGCAACAGGAATAAGAGTAAGAGGAACAGAGCTTAGGTGCCGAACGGCAAAGCACTTTGCTAGTATAAGGTGCTAGGATAAGTCGGATAGGAAGTTAAGTTAGAGCCTGCCTGCTGCTTACCACCCGATTCTCTCGGGGATAACGTCGGGGCGGAAACTTCATTACTGCTTCGGCAGAAGAGTTGCTACGAAAATGTACCTAAACATTCTGCCCTGGCCTAGTAGGCTTGGAAATCGACTCTAGACTCTCTAGATTAGTGCCATCCATCGATGTTTTTGCGACGAGATTCAAGGGAAACTATACTTCGGGACGACCCAAGTCTCAGACCTGTCGAAGGACGACTATCCCATACCTCAACCCGGTGATGTTCGATGCGGACCTTGACCGACTTGCTTCACCAGTGCGCAAGGCGGCGACAAGATGCCGTTCAACGTGAGAGCAGTCACCTTCTTATATCAACAGCAAGGGAAAGTGGTGTCTCAAAAGCAGATTTCTTTAATTACTCAAGCGGCTAGCCAAGCAATCTAGATGACACCTGAGGGTGGCATCCCATGTAGCCGTCTGCCATTCATCCTCCTCCCCCAACATCGCGTGAACGAGCCATCGAACGCAATGCCGTGGCGTATGCTTTTTGACAAAAACAAAGTGCGTGCTGCTTCCGTGAGCCGCACGAGTGAAGTATCCGCCGCCCCCGCCCTGAACGCCTCCAGTAATGCGGAGCCCCTTGAAGACTTTTCGTATTATACAGAACACTGATATCGCATACTTTGCGACCAATGTCCTCTTGAGGAACGAAAAAAAAAGCCCTTGCTCTTGAAAACATGAACCAAAACTCAATATCAAAGGGAACATCCCAACGATTATTGAGCCACCAGATACCAACTACTGTGGTCGGCAGAGTCTGTGATAGACATCGAAATTAGGGCCAACCCCTTCGGAACCCGGCCCCTGAATCCAATCGTCAGCTCCAAGATCAATACTGATATTTGCCATACTGCTGTGCTGGTGCTTGACTGTAGCCAGCAGGTACCCAAGAAGCATTCGCGTCAAACAAAGCCGCTGGCGGATATTGCCCCTGCTGAGGCACGTCCTGTCGGTATGCAGAAGGGTCGGTATGTCCGCCACTGGAACCAGGTCGGAGGGGAGAGCTCCTGTATCCGGATGATGCCAGGCGCCTACCCGATCCATCATATGGACTGAGGGCTCTCTGGGGAGAGTTCCGTCCACCGTTTCCGTACCCAGCGTAGTCACCAGATGCCTGTCGGCTGTGGGAAGGGGGTTGCATACCGTTGTTTTGTCGAGCGCCGAGCTCTTGTTGGGATTTCCATGCGCTGTAATCAGGCACAGGGGTGTCGCGAATCAGGCCAACGAGATTAGGAGCGCTCAAACGGAACGCGTTGGGCGAGTGAGCATAAGAGTGAGCCGGCGGCAGGATACCCAAGAGGAAAGTGATGTCTCGGGAAAGGGGTGCTCCTTGGTTGCGTCTTTGCTGGTCAAGACGACGACCCGCGGCACCCTTAAGAGGCGATTCTCCCCTGGCAAGCTTTCGTGGCCTGTTGAGCTCTTCATAATCGTCGCCTGCGAAGGGTCTCTTTGGAGAGTTTGTGACGCCCATGTACTGCGGGCCCGGGCTGGCCGTCTGACGAACCGGCAAGGCCATTGGGGATTGCCGGACTGAGGTTGGCTGCTCGATGATCGGGATCAGCATCTTCGGCCGTAATTGAACAGCCGGCGAGATGATGAGGCGGTAGGCGATGGGATCAAACGTGTCTACTGAGAAACGGTTTGCAAAGTGTGAAAGTCTGGGGTCAGCGGGCCAGAGTTCGGACATGCGCTTCTCCAGCTCAGCAATGGAGGAGAGCTCTCCAAACTGCGATTCGTACTTGTGGAAGTATGAGTATAGTTGCTTCGCCTGGTCCTTCTTGTCTTCTTTCTGCGTGAGGCGGTTGACGCATGTCTCGAAGACAACACGGGCATCTATGCATGGGTCAGTATGAATTCATTGTGTATGAGAGAAGGGGGAGCTCACTTGTTGTGTCACCCTTGGAGTGCAAGAACCTAAGGTACTCGAGCATGAAGCTAGCATCCTCGGGGAAAAGCTTCGCACCGCGGTCAAAGATCTTACCGCCGGCAGGGTCGTTGTAGATGAGAGCTTCCATCTTCGCAACAGCGATATAGACATCGCTGGTGAGCTGGCCACGCCCTCGGGCCTCGATAAAGACTTGCCGAAGCCCCGAAGTCGTGTTGCCCTTGCCTTGTGTCCTCCTAGCAGCTCGACAAAGCGCAATCCACACAAACGAAATAGTGCGCTTGAGCATATCTGTCTGCACCGAGAATCCCTGCTTCACGGCGTTGATGCGCTCTTCCTTTCCAAGTTCACCGGGCTGATTGTCGCCGTCGATATCGTCATCGTTCCGTTCGATTGAGTCCTTGATGTTAGGGTCTTGGGCTGAGGCTTCCTCGATCTTGCGAACCTCTTTCTCTTCCCGCTCCTTGAGCTTCTTGGACATGGTGTACAAAGTGTCGAGAACGCGGCTGTAGGGCTCCCTGATTGCCTTGGCGCGGGTAGCCTTGCTGGCATCATCGTCTCCGGCCGGGTAGGTCGTTTCCACACGGTCTCCATGTCTGAGCGCAAGCAACACACTTTCAGGGTTGGCCTCAATGCCGTCTGTCAGAAAAGACAAGCCCAGCTCCTTGCCATCCTTTGCAATATTGTTGGCGAAGCACCATTCTGCCGCGTCCACCCACATCTCGGGCCAGAAGCGAAGAGCCATCAACGCTTGCCTGTAGCAGTACAATACGCGAGTTTTATAGGCCTCAGGCTCTTCGTCCAGGAGAACCAACGGATCCTCCTTCTCCCACTGAATCCACTTCTTCCAGATATCGACCTGCTCCATGAATTCCTGGTCACCGTGGAAGCCGGGTGCAGGAGGCAGTCGAGGGAGCGACGTTCGTGAGAGCCTGGGAATCAAACGATCGAGCTGAGAGTTTGCTGCCTTGGCTGTCATGTAGGCAGGCGAGCGCTTCTGAATAAATTGGCGGCCCTTATCGTGTCGTTAGCAACGGCCATCTACCGAGATGTTAAGTAACTTACGGTCGTTTTGTTCAGACTCATTTCGAACTGGTCGTAGTCCTTCCACAGATCTGTAAGCGCAAACATGGGGACTGTGATGGCGCGATGGTAGGCCTTGCGCAACTGGTCCATCTTCTGCTGATCCTGCCAACCACTACCTCCGACCTGGCCTGGGCCACTCTTGATGAACTGGATATAGTCCTTCCACAGTTGACCCGAGTCACGATCAATGCCAACAGAAGCAATCACAAAATCGTAGGACATGCTCAGGATTCGGCGAGATTCCCCGTTAGGATCGTTGTTTAAATCGTATCGTCTGCGGATGTAGTTGAGGTATACGGTCCAAAGCTTAACATTGGGCACATTGACCAGTGACCGGCTGAAAAGCGCTTCAGCGTCCTGGAAGCGGTTGGAGTCCAACTCGAGCTGTGCCCAATCGGCCCAGATATCGGCCTAGATATGCGTTAGTTCAAACCTCGCCCTACACGAGCGAAAATTCCACTTACAGCCTGGGGGAAAACTTGGAGAAATCGCTCATAGGCAGCGCGCAACTCATCCAACTGGTCGTAGCGTCGATGCTCGGCGAACAATGCGAGCCACGCATCCATATCCCCTCTTGGGTCCTCCTTCACGCGATCCTCCAAAAGGCCAAAAGTGTCGTTCGGGTCTCTGCTCGGGACGGACTGCACTGCTGGAGGGGGCGGCGCTTGCGCTGTACTCGATGCCGCACTGGGCGCTCGCACGGGAACTCCATGGCTCGCCTGCTCTGGGGCGGCGCTCACTTGGCCTTGGACAGGAGTAGATGCAGAAGGGAAGGGAGGGTTTTGTGCAATTGGGGTCTGCGTCGCAGGAGCAGCAGGAACAGCGTTTGATGCGGGAGTAGGCGCATCTTCCTCCTCATCATCAGAGTCTCCCACTAGGAATCCTCCCTGTGTTTTGGGTTTGCCTGATTTCGGCTTGATGGATGTGGAAGCGGTAGGGGTTGGGGTTGAATCGGCGGGGGGATTGGGCTCTGCGGTCTCTGGAACTGAAGTTATCGCGACCGACTCTGGGTCATATTCGCCAGCATCTTCTGAGTCACCATTCGCAGCTTGATCAAGTGGGAAGGCAGGATCTTGACTTTGTTCGTCGCTATGCTGTATATCATTTGTTTCTTCATATCCATCTTCTCCCCAAGACGCACCCTCGAATTGTTGGTCGTTCTGCGGGAGTTCGGGATCCATTGCGATGATGAGCGCTCCGAAGAACCTGTGTCGCAACGTCTCACAAGAATCACGATGCGATGCTCTCAGCTGAGAAGCTCAATGTCAATTGACTTCACAGCGTAGCGCTGCTCGTGGTAGCTATGAGCTCCTGGGTCGCCCTAGGTGCGAAGACGCTGGGTATCTCGCGCGAGGAAGGCGTAATTCGGCTCGTAGAAGATTGATAAACGGTCGCAAAAGGAAAGTTTTGAAAGAGTCTTGTCGTTCGTAGTCGGCTATCGAAGGTCGTTGATGGCTGAGAGGGGCTGTGAAGCTGATGTTGTTGGCTGCCTGTAAGACAAACGGGTCGCAAAATTGGAAGGTTGCAGCTTGTTGGCAATGTGAAGGATTGGAGGAAAGTAGACGCCGAAACCAGGCTAGCGTGGTTTGGCGGTGACCTGGCAAATGTTCGGCTGAATCAAGCTGTGACTGATAAGACAATCTTATCGGATAAGAAGCTCCCGGCACCTGACTTCCACTGTAAGATACCTAAGGTAGGTAGGTACCTAAGGTAGGTGAGCACTCTTGCAAACGTCGGCTCTCGAGAAAAATCAAACAAAGATCCTAGATAGTCTCACTGTTCTGAAGAGATACTGGCATAGTCTAGCCACACAGTGTCCTTCCACCTGAGTAAGGCATCCGCAAGGTTAAGTAAGGTAAGGTAGAATAAAAACGCAAGGCATCAGCCATCTCCAAGCCTCCCTTTGTGTGGCTGGCCAGGAACTTGACAGGCACAGGAACAGGCGCGAGAGCCGAAAAGGGCTAGCCTGGACGTGGAGACCACTTTACGCGAAATTCGCGGTAAGGGGAAGGCAGGCGCGTCCCAGGCCCACGCCGTTGTCCCGTTGCAATTGACGAGCCGAGCCTTCTTCTTCCATTTCGCTCGCCGCAAAACAATCCGACCTTCTCAATACACCAACTCCACCCACCACCTCTGACCAACATCCACGCAACGAATTTCTTCTCAACTTTCCTTTGCTCGCAGTCGCGCAGACTTTTGTCCTACATCCCTTACCACTTTCTCAACCAAGACTTCATCGCCCACCTTTCACGATGTCCATCGTCTCGCTTCTGGGCGTTCAGGTTCTGAACAACCCCGCCAAATTCACGGACAAGTACGAGTTCGAGATCACTTTCGAGTGTTTGGAGTCCTTGGAGAAGGGTAAAGAATCCATTCGAAAGAAAGCCATGATCTCTTATTTTACTAACAAACCTTCAATTAGATCTTGAGTGGAAGTTGACCTACGTTGGATCTGCGACTAGGTTGGTTTGAATTGTAAATTTTTACCACGTACACCGCCATTCGCTGACTGCCACAAAACAGTGATCAGTACGACCAAGAGCTCGACAGTCTTCTCGTCGGACCCGTTCCGGTCGGTGTCAACAAGTTCATCTTCGAGGCCGATGCGCCCAACACTTCCAGAATTCCCGACGCCGATATTCTGGGTGTCACTGTGATCCTCTTGACCTGCGCTTACGACGGTCGCGAGTTCGTTCGCGTTGGCTACTATGTCAACAATGAGTACGACTCTGAGGAGCTCAACGCTGAGCCTCCCTCCAAGCCCATCATCGAGCGAGTCAAGCGCAACGTTCTCGCCGAGAAGCCTCGTGTGACCCGCTTCGCGATCAAGTGGTACGTTTTCATAAACATGAGGGGAAAACAAGAGTCAACAGAATAGCGGAGCTAACTGGGAGCCTTAGGGACAACGATGCCGCCGCCCCCGCCGAGTTTCCCCCTGAGCAGCCCGAGGCTGACCTCGTGCCTGACGAGGACGAGTACGGTGCCGAGGAGCGTGAAGAGGAGGAGGCCGAGGCTAGTGCTGCCAACGGCGAGAAGCCCGCCGGTGAGGATCTTGAGATGGCCGGTGTCGAGAACGGCGAGGGAGAAGCCGTCCCTGCTGAGGAGGACGAGATGTCGGATGACGGCAGTGTTGATATTGAGGGCGAGAGCGAGGATGAGCTGGAGGAGGAGGGTGAGGGCGAGGCTGCTGATGACGACGCCATGGACGTCGACGCTGGTGACAAGCCCGTCGCCGTTGCCGGCAAGGCCTAGGAGGTCGCTACTCACTAGGTGACGCCTGTCGAGAGATGTTTTGACGCTTTTGCCCATACCCCCATTGTTTTGCCGACCCAGAAGTTATTCGACTAGAATTGCGCAGGATGGCGGTTTACACGAAGAATACGACCTGGATGATGATTGCATAAGGTACCCGAACCTTTCAGTATAGATGATGTGGTCTGGAGAGGGACCAACTGTAGAAGGGACTTGGTCCTAGTAATTAGATGCAAAAGATACCTTTTCCTGTGGATATGTGCCTTTTGGATCCCTTCATGGTGAGCTACGTGTCGAAGTGGCTAACCCATTTTTCTACTTCCAAGATTTGTAGTCTTAGTTCAAACTCCTCGTCAGAAGAGGGAGAAAAAAAAGCGGATGCCAAGCTCCATGCAACGAATCCCGACGACACGATCTAGCGTCTTCTTCTGCATCATGCGACTGAGATTGAGACATTTTCAAACGGACTTGCGAGTTCCATCCCCTCCAGACCACACTAAGACACCCCGGCAACCAAATGCCTCTCCCGCGCCCCTCGTCCCCCCCCCCCGGCTCCTTAGGTTGGGTTTGAACAATTGCATCTTTACGCACGTGAATCCTCCTTGGCGGCTGTCATCTGTCAGCAGCACAACGCCATTGACAACTGCCAAGGCAGCAGCCATCGCCAATCAACTTTCAACTGCGACTCCCACGGTCACACTCCATAGGCCGCGAAAAGCCGCTCCTGGTGGCCGGCGCCGGACGACACCTCATCGACAGCCCTGCTTTTCCTGGTGATCGCTAATCGACTCCGACGACTCATGCTCCAAACTAACCTCACCTCGGTGACTCCTCCAGCTCAAACCCCACGTTGTATTTCACAATGGCCCCCCTACATCCTCTCCCTTTTCCCCGGCATGCATTCTCAAGTCCCGTCTCCCTGCATCACACCACACATTCGGGGCGCACAGAGATGCATACGGGGAAAACACCCGTGCCCACCCACCCGGTCCAGTGGCCGAAAAGCTTGGGTTCGGTGATGTCGGCCGATGTTCGCACGCACGCACTCCCCGGGCCCATGAAGTCATCTCGAGACGGGCCTACTGCTTGCCGGCCTTCATCTCTCCCGCGCGCATGCTCGCACTCACCGAAGACACCGCGCCGTGCTTTTGAGACCCTAGGCTCCGCAGCTCAGCCGCATTTGGGGTCGATCTTCTTGAGTGAGGGGAACGTCGAGGCTGCCTAGGCTAGTGCTTGTGGTGTAGCTGGAGATTGCCGATGGCACAACATCCTGATCTCGGATCTCTTGTCGGAGGTCTGAGGCAAGGCAGGCTGTGCATGTTAGTGAGTAGAAAAGGGCCGCTGCTATCCTAGGGACGAGTTGTCCGGTAGATTCTGTTTTCTTGATCCATCATCTTCACATAGTGACCTCCTTGATCTCTCTTGGTATACTCACTTTGACAGGCTCGTTTTCGGTCACTGCTATGTCAACCCGGAGCCCTGAGGAGCTGCTCAGAGCAGTCGAGGCAAGCCACGACCAATATCTCTGTAACTTACGAAGTCTCCATGACTCCCTGGCTAGTGCCGTGAGAGACAGATCAGATACCAAGACAACAAACAATACTCGCCAGCCATCTCCCCTCCTACAACCGTCTCCAAGTCCCGTCCATAGTCCAGGCCAGAGTCCACCACTCTCATCGGAAGCGACCTTTCAGCCTGCTCTTCGCCGTGCCCGCCGCTCAACTTTCTCAGACCCTATCGAAAAGCGGACACTGCCCAGCGTTGTTGAGAGGAAACACGTATCGGCCTCGATTCATTCTGAGCTAGACGTCGAATATCTTCCCTTACTTGACATTGCAGGCCCTCGAAGTGTCAACAGTTCAGATGGGACCCTCGCAATCCCTCCCACAAAACTAGTTGAACGCGTCTCATGGACGGACAATCAACTACTACGCCACCTCAAGTACACTGACTTCACCGGTGGCGCCGCTATCGCGCTCACCGATGTGATCAGACGGCAAGCCGACATCGACGAGGATGCGGTCTTTGAGGAATTCGCTGCATATGAAAGCCAGGGGTACGTCAGTTCAACCTTTGAGCTGTACGACGTCGACAAGGAAGGATCACCTAGACCTGTGGGCAAACACCCGGACCGCCGTCCTCGAAACGCCGCAGCCGATGCAGCTCCAACTCCAACTCAGATTGTCGACGCTCCGACGGTATGGAACGCCCTCAAGGAGATTCACGCTGATGGCCAGGCCGTAGGTCTCGTAACGATTCTACAAGAACCGTCAGCCCTCATGCTCGGCGCGCTGCATATGACGATGCGCCCATACTTCGACATGACGGAGCTTCTCAACCATCTCATCACAGACCATGAGAACAACGGAAAGACGACGGCCCACGTCCACCGAGCCTTTGCGAAGGATGCTTCGCCCTCGCATCTCCGCCAGCGCAGCTTCTTCTTCGTCTTTAAGTACTACACAGTCGTAGGCGAGGGTCTCGAACCAGCCCCCTTTCAAAAGTACGATAAACGTCCTGCGGACCGCCGCTCAAAGGACCACATCGACATCGCAGAATGCAGCTCCATCCTCGCCCTCTCCCTCTCTGGCCCGCCACGCCAGTCCGTGAAACAGACCCGCCGCCGCGAGGGTCCGCAAGAAGGCTTCCTCTTCGACACGTTCGCGCCGTGGCACCTGCTCTCGATCCAGTCCTTCCCAGACGACGAACACACCCTCCGCGGCGGCGACGCCGAGGCGCACAAGAACTTCCCCTCGGGACCCTACGCCTTTCTGGACGCCCTGGTGACCGAGTACCGCGACGCGACGAAGCGCAACCTGGCACTCCACGCTCGCATCGCGAAGCTCATCACCCCGCCGACGGACTTCATGTTCGACGCCCGCCTGCGCGACAAGCTCCTCTTCGAGGACAAGCACTTCACATACATCCGGCGGTACTTTTGGGCCTACAACACGCTGGGCGTCGTCAACGAGGGCCTGCGCGCCATGCTGGCCGCCTACCGCGAGACTTTTCCCGACGACTTCTGGGAGGGGCGGCACCAGACGCTGTGGCCGCACCCGGCGCCGGAGAGCCCCGAGGGCGCGGCGTACCGCGACAAGATGGTGCTCCTGCGGTCCGACCTGGAGCGCGCGTGTCGGGACCTGGAGACGGTGCACGCCAAGAACGCCGCGACGCGCAAGGAGATTGAGAATCTGCGGGACCAGCTCTTCAGCGGGAGCTCCATCAAGGAGTCGAGGAGGGCGATCGAGCAGGGGGATAACATCAAGGTCCTGACATTGGGGTCCATGGTGTTTCTACCCCTGACCTTTGTGACTGTGAGTTAGAAGCCTTCCTCCCTCACATTTCTTTTCAACGTTCTTTATACTAACACATCAAACCTTTTTCAGTCAGTCTTTGGTATAACAGAGTTTACAATCTCACCAGAAGACTGGAGATTCCCGGTGACAATGGTCTGCGTCTGCGTACCATTCATCGTGGCCCTCATCCTCTTGCAGACACGCGCGGGGTACTCGCTCGCAAGGCACACCTTCGCCGCGCTCGCCTGGCCGTTTCGACTGTTCACGGACGCCGGTACGGATGAGCAGTTTACCCCTGCCGCCGTCATCATACCCGTGACGGAGACGAGACCCAGGAGGAAGAGGCGGTTGACGGGCCGCCGGCCTTCTCCGACACGTTCGCTACGACACCAGCAGCAGCAGCCGCCGCCGCAGCAGCACCAGCGTAACAATGATTTGGGGTTGATACAGTCGTTTATGGGTTGGTGGACGTGGGTGAGGAAGAATGGGGTTCGTGGGAGCGGAGGTGAGCAAGGTGACGGTTCGGCGTTTGCAAATGTATGAGGTGGTTTTGATTTATTGAGATTCTCTAGTTGCTAGATACCCCCTTATTACGTTTTGAGATCGTCAGGCTACTGCATGCCACAATATAAATGCTAAATGCGAAGGCTTGTTTCCTGAATGCCAGCCAACCTCTCTAGAATGGTCGGACTCTGAGACCCGGCCAAGGACGAAGGCCTTTCTTTTTTACTGGCTCTACGCACGTCTCAATGTCGAAACTCGTCGGGCTCACAGCACCGGACATACTGACAAGTATTCAACTATTGCCAAGCTTGACCAGAGAATCAACCAAAAGCTGACTTCGACATATGCAAGAAGCTGGACCCGTTGGAATTCGACGCACCAATCACTGCTTTCCTTTCCAACCGAGCAAAGCGAGATTGGCCCGGCCTGAGCAGCCTGGTATTCTCCGAATGTGTTTGACATCACTCATAAGCATGGCGACGATAAAGTCTCTCATCCTCGATCTGGATTCCTCGAAACCTGACTGCCACATTGGCCCCCTCTAAGACAACGTATCTCAAGCCCGTCCCGATCTCAGTGGGAAGATGCTCCTCTAGTCCAGTCAGAATGACTACATCATCACGCCTACCTGTCTCGACAGCCGATACGTTGTCGCAACATCACTTGAAGTCTCATGAAGAGAGTGACTCCCTTCACCCCCCATTGAATCACCAACTCGACCTTATTCTGAAAAAAAAAAAAAAAGATTTAATTTGCATGGCTTTGATGGCTATGGTCCCGATTCTCACATCTCCACCTACCTGGAACCCCGGAAATCTTGTCCCGCTGAAAATGTCAAAGACGAGAGATCCCATAACCCACCCCTGACGCCATCTTCCACGAGCAAAGGAGAGGACAAGACGAAAGAGAAACAAGCAACGTGTTCTTGAACAACAACAAAAAGGCAAGAAAGAGAAGATCTGGTGAACAGGGGTAAATGAACAGCTTCTTTGTCTCGGTCACCAAATCGCCAATCTTTGTACTCCGTCAAACAGCGTCACCTCGCCCGGTTGCTTGTTCCCTCGATGTCGCAGGTCCTTCCTCCGTTCCGTTCTCCCGTTTCATTGTTTCCTTCATCTCGGTAACCTCTAGAATGGGAGTCTTACATACTTCGAGGGAGGCGAGGTCACATCCGTTTAGATCAGGGTCATCGTCAACCTTTGCTTGCACGACGTCTCTGTCTACTTTGGCAGATTAAATCCAGTCTATCTGTACACAGTATCATGTCTAGTGGAGCAAAACTGCCGCCGGCTACAGATTCACAAGATACTTTGAGGGCAAGGGGCGGGAAAAAAAAGGGAATCTCTTCTTCCTTATCCTCCTCTTCCTGCGCCTGTCAACGCCTGGCTTGTCACCCGACTGAACCCATGTCGCCGATCAAGAGCCCCCCATGCTCTAGGGTTCTGCCACACGTAACAGAATTTCTGACCATCGTCATTTCGACATTCGCTATCTGCGACGAGCCTGAGCCTTCTTGAGATGTGAGCACTAAGCAGACTCACGCACAGAGAGCAGCTTGCTTCCCTCCCCACTCAGGTCATGTAAGCCAACCACTCCGAGTCCTCTTCTCCCGAGTCCTCAGAGGGGCCCGCCGGGTCGGGGTGGGCTGACCGTTTCTGCACTAGGTTCGCGTACCCCGCCGCAGTAAATGGCGACCGGCCGAGGAGGCGTCAAAAGTTAATGGGTGTGGGAAAGATCTACGATTGTTTCCCCCCCTGGGTGCTCCACATGATGTAGAAGAAGCCTCTCCCACGCAGCCGCCGCTCTCAAAAAATGGCCGATATCCCTGTTCGCGCTTTGCTTCAGAGTTGTGGATCTCCTTCCAGCCACCCGTTTTAACAGAGAGTTCATGATACGCTATCCGTGCTGTACGGATGCAGATGCTTGCCAGTCTACTGTTGCGTGAGGGCTTCCTACTGAGCTACAGCCGAGCAGGCCGCTGTACGAATACACCCTCAGCTAGGCTTCGTCAAGAGATCTGCGTTCGAGCAAGAAACGCGACGACGTCTGCGGAGATTAAGGAAGGCCCCTCCCACAGGGTTCTCCGGGGAGTAGAGCGGGAAGTGACAGCTGTCGACGAGAGCTTTGACGTCGGACGCCCGCAGATGGGTTTACAACCCGACAATGGCGGTTTCTGTGCTTCCGTACCCTGTACTCCTGTACCTCGAGGAGAGAGGGCGGGAATGCCGCGTAGCTGTGGCAGATCGTGACTGAAACATTCTGATGGCGGTGTTCAACATGGGAATTCATCTTGTTTCGTTTCTTTGTGGACATGTCACCTGCCATTGAACAAGCGAGACGGCAGGCCGTGTAAGTTGAACCGAGTCGATGGATCGTCAGAAAGCCTAGAATTAGTATCAGGACTCTCGGTAGTCACAATCTCACCCAGCAGGCCGCCAGGCAACGATACGAACTAGATTGCGAGTCAGTCTTATGAGCTTGTTGGAAGAGGCTAAGCGAGGCAAGTGAATCATGTGTGCCATCTAGAGGATCGTGGATTGATAAGTCTATCTATTCGTAGATCTAGCGCTTTGCAGGGCAGAACGTAAAGAAGGACTAACTGATGATCTTGCTAACATACTGATTGTAGTCGTCTCCATGAATCCGACCATCCCATGGAATGGCCGCCGATTGGGCGAAAATACTCCTACATGGGTGTTGCGCTGTACTAGAATACGGGATAATCTCGATCTTGAGTTGGATGATGTATCGTGTGGGTGGTGCTTTGATGTTGCCCAGTTCAGTTCTCGCATCGCACAGACAGCATCGCGGGAGGCAGATCCGCAAGGGCAGCCATGGCTTGGCGTAATTCGATTGGCTCATTAACGACGGCAGAAGCACCTTGGGATCTGACGCTGACAACTTTACAATGATAGATGTCGTTACCAGCTAAGCCATCCTGGCGTGGAATAGAGAGGCCCTTCCTCTCTCTAGCCATCACAATGGGGAAGGGGCCTAAAGGGGGAAATGGTTGCCCATTATAGCAACACCATCGGATCAAAAGAAGGACGGTGGCCGTTGACATTGACCGGAGCCGGGCTGGAAAGTCAGCAAGAAATCCGAGCTACAGTCAATAGTGGAAATCTTCTTCCTTGCCTACCAGCCAAGAACGCTCTGCTCGTGACCATTTCACCCCAGCAGGGCTAGATTAGTAGAGACAAGCCCCTGATTTTGGTGACAGCAACGGGGCCATGGACTGTGCATCGGAGGCTTCGAACGACGGTTCCTGCAGAAGGGTCCATCAATCTAGTTCGCAAGGAGAAACGTCGCGTACGGTTTCTGCGCGTCACGCACTTTACTGCTAGCAAAACTTTGCGCGCAGGCGGAGCGTCGAGAACAGCCCCGAACGACGGTGGATCAATGTTCCCATCCGTCGCGCGGCGTGTCTTGTCTTCGCTGTTCCTGGGACGAGCCAAGGTCTTTTTTAGACAAGGTCAGGAACAAGCCGAGCTGAAGCTAGGTATTGCCGGAACTCCCTAGAGGGGGCGATCCTCATGAAATCGCATCCTGTCCTCCCACGTGTCGCAAGCATGGGGAAATGAAGAGCATGGACCAGCTCAAGGCGGTGCAGACTTCAGTTCAGCCACAATCCCCCGCTGCTTTGACAGCCTTTGTTCTATGCGGCGGATTCTGTGAGCTGCGTCTTTGCATTCGACATGCTTGAAGGCAAGCCGCCCTGTAATGGCGTTGGCATCCGGTCCCAAGTCATTGTCAGGCCTGTCTGCACGCGGGCGGCTAAGACCCCTTTTCTGCTGACAGCGCGGCCAGGCGGCCGCGCCTGACCGACAGCGTCGAATCCGCGTCTGATGCGGCCAGATCTTGACGTAGACGCGCCACGGCGGCCAGACTTTTGATTTGGAGGTTCGACAAGTCCAGTTGCGGTTATCCGTAGTTGAACTTACACAAGGCAGATGTCGATAGAATGCGTGTCGAAGGGGGTCGAGGGGCGCATACTCTCAAGAATGGACTTGCGCATCTCCTAGACTCGCAGTTGGGTGACACAGAGAAGATCGGCAGCGAATCGGCAGTGAAGCGGTCTCACATCGACTAGACTAGCAGAGCACGGGATCCTTGGCGATGAACCGCTGGCGGGTTCAGCTGGATGATGAAAGGTTCCAGAAATCTGGCAACCGGCGTCAACTTTGAGACTTAGGCGCAGGCATTATGCTTCGCGAACAACAGTCCCTTAATAACGCGTACGGGCCGCAGCGAGGGCCGTCGGGAGGCTCAGCGTCCCAAGGCCGGTACCGTGTTTCCGTATCTACTCAAGGGTGTCGGAACTGTAGATATTTGAATTGATTTCCAGTCTTTAGTCAGGAAATCAATATCCCGTCTGATAATACAATGGACACCTGTACTCGTGTATATCGTTTGAAACCAAACAAGCCCGCTGAAGAAATCGGACGTGATGAACGGATAGCGCGGTCGTAAAAGTTGATGATGACGAGTTGCTGTGTGGCTTGGAGCATCGCAGGGTTCAAGAGGTCCGTTCCAATGTCCGCGTCCGAAGCCGAAGAGAGGCGACAATCATGGGGAAACGGGGTCAGGGATACGAATTGAAGGATGCAGGAATTCCTGGATGGGCCGGGGACCACCGTAGCACGCGCCCGAGTCGATATCTTGTTTTTCTTTCTGGCTTCCCCTATTCCACATCCCGCTCAACCGCTCTCCGAACGGGCATGTGGGCCTTCTTGATGCGGTCAAGCGCGACCCTGCTCCTGAAATTGGTCCCTGTCGCTGTCTCTGGGGTGCAGACGCTGACAATGTCAAAGTCAAAAACGGAGTTGACAGAGGCACACCGAGGGAAAAAGGAGGGGTGGCGCTCTCTGACATGCCACTTGTTTGTCGTTAACGATGGCGCCGATTTTTACGAGCACACGGGCCGCCGACAGGTTCATCAATGCTGATTTAGGTCGGGAAGCCGATCAAATCAGGTGTGCATGAACCTTCAAGTTGCGCTGTCGCAAACGCAGACACTCCGAACGGTGAGCCAAGTTGGCGCCAGATGGTTACACTGCTCGTCTAGTCAAGGTGCTGTGAGACTAGGAGTTGCGAACGACTGACACGGTGTCATGCTGCTGTGCGTTTGACAGGCTGTCTTGATTTCGATTGCCTTTCTTCTTTCTGCAGCATTTGCAGACGCAGGACCACAATGTGCAGCTGAAAAAAGCAGTGGTTTCAAGCCTGCCTGCGCCTCCTGGTTGCATGAACGATGGGCGTCATGCCGGTTTCTGCTCCTGTCTGGTCGGTACTTCTCTCGAACAGAAAAGCACTAAGAATGATGGTAAGAGTACCGGTATGACAGGGACGATTTTCCAACCTCAGTCCTTGGATCTGGCCCACTCAGCTCCGATGTTATATGTTTTGCGGTTCGTCCATCCGTTCTTTTAAAAGAAAGGAAGCCATATGTCCGGCGTCGTCCAGTGCGGTGTGGCATCCCGAGTCTGTGGGCAGTGGTTCCATCAGGCTTCTAGAGTTCGTTGCGAGGAAACCTATTTTAGTCTTTCCTTCTTTCTTGATCACGATTTTTGGCAGGTCTCGGTCGGAAAGGTAGATGCTCGGATGGATGCGAAGGGCGAGCAAGAAGCCGAAGACGAACGGCTCAAGGCCAGTCCGTTCCGCATGTCTAGGATGACTATGTGAGAATGTGTTGCAGGTGCCGCCACCAGTAATGCAGCCAGCGTTGGTGGATGATCCTGACACTACCAGAGATGGAGACGATACCTGGTGAGGGTTCGTTAGGTTTCTGGAGCCCGGTTCTTCTTCTTGTACGTAGGTTTCCCCAGTCCACCCGGCGGCTAGGTAAGTTAAGCTGTAAGGCAAAGCATCTCAGGACGGATGCATGGCAAGGTAGGCGGTCCCTCGCTTTGGAATCGAGCGAAGCGTTACCTGGACGTCGTCCGTGGACAGGGCTTGTTCACCCTTTTTCAACCCAAAGATGGGAAGTTGCAGTTGCAGTCATCTGCAGTCGTATTCGGCCCAACTTGTTACTGCATTTGCATCGAGACTGGACGCACGATGGGGCAAGCTGGTAAAGTCGGCACAGCTCGGCGAGTTTGATAGGAAGGAGCGCGCACGGGATAGTCTGTTCGTTGGAAACGATGCGCGGCCAGTTGAGCAGACGATTGACAACGAATGGCTAGTAAGGTCTCGAGCGGCTTGTGAAGAAGATTTCGAGCTCAACTGAGATGGAGGGAGCGAACCCAAGCGAATGGGATGTTCAGGCTGCCTGGAACACCCGCAGCTGTGGCAGCTACACGCAAATGCGAAGGTGTAAGGGCGAATTCTCGAGGACCTTGGGGTCCGAAGTGGTGTGCACATATCTGCCCCGACGGCAAAGAGTCCGAGGCGATGGGAATTGATGTGTAGCGGCAAGAGGCGAGCAGTCTCAAATGGGGTGAGTACGTTCATGGTCGATGATCTGTAGCGTCGGTATTTCATCACTGCGGTATCTTGCTCGAGGACGAAGGTCAAACACGATGTTTGAGAGTAATTTGTAGATGCTAGATAGAGATGAACCTCGGTACATACCGCGGCGAACGTTCTACGGCTAAGCTGCGATATACCTGACTGCATTTCTACCTGGTGAGGAAGTTACGGGGTAAAGGGCAGGCAGGTGCATTTCATCCTCAGCTTCCAGGTTAGAGATCGTGAGAACGCGTACCTGTACCTGATATCACGGAAGGTGTAAAGGTAAGGTAGGTGAATTGAGGACAGGTCGAGGAAGGTGTGACTGTGGGGTGGTTGGATGACCCCCGCCACTTCCACCGATAGCCCAAGGACTGAACTGGAATTTGGGTGCTTGGGAAGGGAAGGCTCACGGCTCACGCAAGTGCGGGCAGGCGCAGGCAGGTGCAGGTGCGGCAACCATCTTTGGAGGAGAGAAGGAAGCGATGGAACCCCTGCAGAATCCTCAAACAGATTTCTGGCGTTACAGCGAAGCGGGAGTTGCGGGACCAGTCATCGTCGTCCCATCCCACACTTTGATTTTTTTCTGTCTGTTTCCAAGGTTCTTGTTGGTGGGGTCGCGTTCTTGTTCACATCTGCTTCGGGAGGTGATGGTCCTTTATTTTCTGTATTGTGTGTCATGTATCATGTATCCGTACGGATAATACAGATACTTGTCAAATTCTAGGTCAACTGACCGATGGAGATTTGTTTTGTTGAATTTACAGATAGCAGGCAGACGGGCGGGCATGAGAAACATTGCAATATGCCCACGTTACACGCCCGCAGTATCCAGTCTCACCACAAGAGACAAATTGCTCCAAATCTGCATTTTCGAAGCGACTTACATGAACTCTGACAATATTACCACTTGTACCTATCCTTTCTCCAGACAAGCAGCGATGAATACTCACTCTCCGTACTGGTTCGCATCTCGTAACCTTTCCCCCTGAGCCTGTGTTAGTGAGTTCATGGCAATAAGGTAGCCTCCTTTTCTCCTATTCAGAAGACCGGTGTGATCTCTAAACGTCTTGATGTCATGATACAGACGTGTAATCAAACTGGCAATTCAGAGAACTCTCTAGGTAGGGAGTCTAGGCTGTATCCTGCTGGACCCGTCGTCCGTTGCATGTTGCGCGTTGCTAGTTGGGCAGCAGAGCAATCCGTTGTAACTTCCATTATCGCTTGGTTCGGTCGGTACGCCCGCTGACGGACTCGGCGAGGCTCCATTGGGCTTTGATGATTTCCCTGCTACCTTACTGCAGTTGGTAGGTCGCCGGCGACTGAGATCCCGTTTGTACTCTGGGATTTCGCGCCTTCCTAGGTATCTTTGCCTTAAACAACCATGTACTTCGGTACGTATCTACCTTGGGTAGTTTCTGCCCGCTCGCCCACTTCGCCTGAAGCCAGGAACCGCTCCGCATCGCGCGCACGAGGCAAGGGGTCCGTTCCCCACCCTCCATTCTTAGTGGCCCCATCTCCTCCCTCATCCCAAGGTGGTGAGTGAGTGAGTGTACCTTTTTACATAGCTACCGACTGGCTCTCTCTCGCTCTCACACGATACGCAGGCTTGGGTTGTTGGAGGCAGTCGTTCATGCTCACATTTAATCTCACTCTCCTACGTATCGGTACACCCACCACACCACAGACTCACTCTCACTCTCATCGACTCCCATTCAGACAGCCGTAGCTCACGCGTATGAATTTAGCAGTCTGTTCGCGCACATCAATCTCTCATGGCACTCAACGCGCTTTTCGCGTCTTCCTCTTCAAGACTCTTCAATAATACCCATTACGTACGGATACCTTACCTTCATCCCACTTACCTAGGAAGGAATACGTACCGAACAGAACCAGGGACTCCCCCGTCCTCATCGTCCCGGATCAGGTCCAACTTTCACGTTCAGGCAGGCCAGCCGCTCTGCTCTCGCTCCCACGAGCCATCCGTGGTCACGCATCACACCCCCATCCATCCTTTCCATCCATCCACTTTGCTCATCCAACCTTGACCCTCCAATAAAGCCAATCCCACCGTTTCGTGCAACCTCGCCGCTGCACCTACGGCCAGTCTACCTGTTCAATTACGAGCCTGAGTACCTGTCCATATGAATGCCTTGCCTATGCAGTCGTGACAGCCAAGTGAGCTCTGGCTGCTCTCATCGCAGATGGCGGACATGGAGGGCAACGAGGTACAGATACCGATGCTCGTTGATCGCTCACTCAGTGTCCGTGCCATGTGCCTTGTGCCTGTCCATCTGCTGGCCCTAAGTGATCCATGCCCCTTTATTCGCGACCCATCCTATCCATCCGTACCTTAATCTCTCCGTATGCACCGCGGCGACCAACTGTACGTACCCTTTACCTGGATATGGCCAGCACCTGAGGACACAGCCTTTCTTTGCTCTCACGCTCTCATGCTCTCTGCCCTCTGTTCTCTCTGACCGTGGTCCCTCTTCCTCCTCTGCCTCATTCTCTCTGGCACCGCTCACACCCCCCCCCCCGCCCGTCACACTCTTGTCCAACTTTGCTGCTTGTCCCTCCTTTTGCACGTTCTGAACCGCCGCCCTACGCAGTCCTACCTCGCTGTACTCTGTGTACCATCCCCTCCTTTCTACTTGAGCGACAAGGCCTATCTCTCTGTGTCCCCCCCAAGAGAATTGGCCCCCGGTCCTCATTCCACCCACACGGAACCACCATACACACACACACACACACACACACGCACTCACTCACTCACTCTCTCACATTCTTCTTCTTCTACTCAACTCTGCTCTGCTTTTTAACCCTATCCTCCTCACTCCTTTCTTTGCTTCTTGCAAACAGCAGCGAGAAACCTCTGCCATCCTGCAGCGTTGCGCCCCAGAGAAAACATATCCCAAAAGAACTGGCTCTTGACGCTTCTCAACCAGACGCACCAAACCAAGCACAACCCTTCCCCCCCCGATTATCTGATCTGGAACCTCGCCGCTCCTAGGCTAATTTGATCACCGCTGTCCACACATTTGCGGCCGCGCCTGCCAAAGCTAAAACAGCGCCCTTATTTGTCGCGCCGCCCTATCAGCTGGGCCAAAAGCAATATCCATCGGCCTGCCCCCCGACGAAGCTTCCGCTCGAAACACCACAAAAAACCAATACCACATTCTCGAAGTCTGCCATCTTGGGTTCTTTGACACCGACTGAAATCACTTCGCAGCCTCTTGTGCACTCACCTCAATCACTGTCTCGAGGCGTTCGCTGGACGACATCCCAATTGTGCCCGCACACACACCAATATACACTCACTAACCCACCACTCAATCACACTCTGACCGACCCAGTTCCCGCACGGCACGCACGACTCGATTTCACCCAGTTTTCCGCTGCAGTTCCCCCCCAAAAACTGCCACGCCCCCTCCATCACCTCTTCGCAGCCACGCTCACAAATCGTTCTTCTTTTTCGAGTCGCAAGGGCCTGGAAACGATAGCTGCATCCTTGGATCAATCGGAATAACTCCTTCCTTTCACGCTGGATTTCAAGAGTTGCTTTCCCAATCGCCAACCTCGCAGCTGCACCGCAACATCGCCGTTCAGCCACCCACCGATTAACCAGCGTCGGCCGTCGTAACCTCTTCGTAGGCGACGTCGAGACCCCGTTCATTCAAGGGGCTCTCTTAGGCGACCTGCCTACTTCGCGCAAACATCACCTCAGGCCATCGCCAACATGTCCGTCATGCTTCAAACACCATCTCGAGCTTCTACCGCCTCCTCCTCCTCCTTCCAACCCCTTTCCCGCCAAAACACCATGTCTTCTTATGATGGATCGCGGTCCGCCCGCCAATCGAAGCGTTACTCCATGTCCGCGCTGTACATGTCCATGTCAGCGAACGAGACTGATCTGGAGATTGAGGATGACTTGGCCAAAGGTAGGCTCAGCAACCTCCGCAGTCTTCTTGCCCTTTTGCCCCGCTGACAGTGGATTTTACAGCCCAGAAGATTCTCAGAGAGCTCAAGTCCAAGATCTCTTCGCAGTCCAAAAAGAATTTCGTCCTTGAAAAGGACGTACGATATCTTGATTCACGAATCGCCCTCCTCATCCAGAACCGAATGGCTCTTGAGGAACAAAACGAAGTCGCGAGCCACTTGGAAGACGCGACGGATATGCAAGAAGGCGCCTTTCCTAACGACGACAAGACGCAAAAGTATGGCAACTTAATGTTCTTGTTGCAATCCGAGCCGAGGCATATTGCACACCTCTGCCGTCTGGTGTCAATGTCGGAAATCGACTCTCTGCTGCAGACGGTCATGTTCACCATCTACGGAAACCAATACGAGAGTCGCGAAGAACATCTGCTCTTGACTATGTTCCAGGTATGTGACCTGTGACTGTATTGCGCGATATCGCAAGCTGACTCCTGACCCAATAGTCTGTCCTTACCTACCAATTCGACAACACCCCCGAATATTCTTCGCTTCTGCGCGCGAACACCCCCGTCTCAAGAATGATGACCACGTATACGCGGAGAGGACCAGGACAGAGCTTTCTCAAGTCAGTTCTCGCTGATAGAATCAACAGTCTGATCGAGTTGAAGGATCTCGACCTGGAGATCAACCCCCTCAAGGTCTACGAGCGCATGATTGAGCAAATTGAGGAGGACACTGGCAGTCTGCCTGCATCGCTTCCCAAGGGCGTTACTGCTGAGCAGGCTGCGGAGAACCCCCAAGTTCAAGCCATCATTGAGCCGCGTCTAACGATGCTCACCGAGATTGCTAATGGCTTCTTGACAACCATCATTGACGGACTCGACGAAGCGCCGTACGGTATTCGATGGATTTGCAAACAGATTCGAAGCTTGACGAAGCGCAAGTACCCTGATGCTAATGATCAAGTTATCTGCACTCTGATCGGCGGATTCTTCTTCTTGCGGTTCATCAACCCGGCAATCGTGACACCCAAGTCATATATGCTCATTGACGGTCAGCCGGCTGATCGCCCGAGAAGAACGCTGACTTTGATTGCAAAGATGCTGCAAAACCTTGCTAACAAGCCCTCCTACGCCAAGGAGCCATACATGGCCAAGCTGCAGCCCTTCATCTACCAGAACAAGGAGCGTATCAACAAATTCATGCTTGACTTGTGTGAAGTTGGCGACTTTTATGAGAGCTTGGAAATGGACAACTATGTCGCACTCTCGAAGAAGGATTTGGAACTATCCATCACCTTGAACGAAATCTATGCCATGCATGGCCTGATCGAGAAGCACAATGGAGAGCTCTGCAAGGATGACAACTCGCACTTGGGCATCATCATGTCCGAGCTGGGAGGCGCACCACCACAGGTTCCTCGCAAGGAAAACCGCGCCATCAACCTCCCCCTCTTCAGCCGATGGGAAACAGCGATCGACGACTTGACAGCGGCGCTCGACATCACGCAAGAGGAAGTGTACTTTATGGAAGCCAAGTCCGTCTTTGTGCAAATCATGCGATCGATCCCATCCAACAGCAGCGTCGCACGAAGACCTCTCCGACTCGAGCGGATTGCCGACGCCGCAGCTACGAGCCGAAACGACGCCGTGATGGTCCGCAAAGGTATCAGAGCGATGGAGCTGCTCTCACAGCTGCAGGAACTGAAAGTCATCGATAAGAGCGATCAATTCGGCCTGCTGCGTGACGAAGTCGAGCAGGAACTGCAACATCTTGGATCGCTCAAGGACGGAGTCATTCAAGAGACTGGTAAATTGGAAGAGGTCTACAAGACCATTCGCGACCACAACAACTATCTGGTTGGCCAACTGGAGACGTACAAGAGCTACCTGCACAACGTGCGTTCGCAAAGCGAGGGAACCAAGCGCAAGCAGCAGAAGCAACAGGTCCTCGGGCCTTACAAATTCACTCACCAGCAGCTGGAGAAGGAGGGTGTTATTCAAAAGAGCAACGTCCCGGACAACCGGAGGGCCAACATTTACTTCAACTTTACCAGCCCTCTGCCGGGAACCTTTGTTATCTCTCTCCACTACAAGGGTATGTTACCTCGATTGGTCATTGCGCAACTTTAACTGACTCTTGTACAGGACGCAACCGCGGTCTTCTCGAACTGGATCTCAAGCTCGACGACCTGCTTGAGATGCAGAAAGACGGCCAGGACGACCTGGACCTGGAGTATGTCCAGTTCAACGTCACCAAGGTTCTCACTTTGTTGAACAAGCGATTTGCGAGAAAGAAGGGGTGGTAAACGCCATCACTCGACCTCTCAACTCTCAACTGTACAACATTCCCTCCCAGAGATACCCTCGACTGGCTTTTCTTCGAATTAGGCGTTCTCGGCATCTCTTTGAATCCTGATACCACGACGTTTTCGTCTTCATCGTCGCACCGCCTTCGATTTCCATCCTCGCAATCGTCTGCATCAATCCGTTGCCAGCTTCCCACCTTCACGAACGCCTCCTCGCTACGGCCGCCTTTAATTCATTTCTCGACCATCTCGTTCATCCATACGCATACCGGCGTTATTATACCTGTCTCTTTCGTATTCGCCTAGATCTGTGTCTGCGTGCTCAAGACTTTGAGCAGCTTTCTCTGGAATAGGTCACGTACAAGATTATCACCGTGGATATATGGGAACTTGGTTTTTGTCCGGCCTTGCGCGCTACATCATATCGGCGAATGGGCGGTACGGCTTGGAGTCTTTTTTTTACACCCACTCGATATACCTGCTACGTCATTTTTAATTCTCTTGTTCGGCGGCCGGCGCCAGGAAATTCATGGTTTATGCTCCCTTTGCAACTCTGCTTGTCCTTTTTTGGTCCTCATTTGTTTTTTGTCGATTCACACGTCCTGATGCGCAACGACGGCGCAAGTTGTATTCGGCTGGTCCGGCAACTTTCTTGGTTTTATGTCCTGTCCCCCTTTGCACTTCATGTCTGAAATGATACGGTAGAGAAGATGGACGAGAAAGGAATGGAATGAAGGTAGATGATTCTCTCATAACTTGGTCTCTCTCCGTGATGACGTACAGTGATATGCTTCCCTTGTGAAGGTTTGTCAATGATGGAGTGAAAATCTCGTACGAGGGGAAGAATCGACTTCCGTGAACAAGGTTTGAAAAGGAGGTGTAGGAGGGGGTTTAGTCTAGTCTGAGCGACAATTTGACGGTTCGTCGTGCGTGTGTCTTGTCTCGATTTTCTGCTCCCCGTCTCCACCCCGACTACGAAGTTCGAATTCACTTTTTTGCGTTTCTTCTTCGTGAATGGCGCGCGTTCGTTGCGGAGCAGAAGTCTCGTGTCTCTGCTGTCTTTGGGTTTACAATTCGGGTATACTTCATCCGATGACTTTGGTCATCCGAGATGGGATGGATCGGTAGGGTGAGTAACGGTTGAGGCGGAGGAGGGGGGGATGACGTGAGCCTGTCTGCCACGTTGTCCTGTGGTCGCGCTGTGCTTTGCGTTTGGGTTGTTTGGTTATTCTCCCCCGGTTCATGTTTCGAGTTTGGTGGCGTCGACGGCGTGATATAGGGGCGGTGGTATATATGACCGAAGTGTGAGTCTCTTGTGTTTGAGAGGTCTTGGTTGAACGGCCGGGTGAGGAGGGGTGCCGGATATGGTTTGCCGGGCCCTTGGGTTCTGTCGTGCTGGTTGTGCTTTTTCTAGTTTGTGAGGGAACGTGAGGTAGGGTATATGAATGGTAGGGTAGAGTGTGCTGTCTAAAGGGGGAGGGTTTGGAAAGGTGACGATGGTTTTCTTTGGTCGATTGGGTTTGATTGGCGTGTTACAGCCTTGTGGAGAGGGGATGGTGATGTTTGGGGGCGGTTGTGGTTTGGGTTGGTGAGATGAGATGAGGCTGAGGAGAGTATTTGGTGAGCTTTTGTGGGTTTGTTGAGTCGGGTAGATGAGTTTGCTTCTTGGGGAGGCTGGATATGGGAGAGGAGCTAAGGTAAACTCTTTAACAATGTGAATGACGACGATTGTGGAAAGGAGGTTGTATATGTTTATGAGTGAGCGAGCTTGAGCTCGGCGGCAAGGATGCCTTTGATAAATGAGAGCTGCCTTGCTGAGGGTGAGTCGGTGGCAGGATAAGATGCCGTGATATAGGCATAGGCGATGAGGTTTTGGCTCAGAATTTCGGGACACCCAGGAGCCGGATTGCTTCTGCTCTCAATAGTACATTCACGAGAGAGAATAAGATGATGTCGGAAGTGAAGTGGACCTCACGGGACATGCCACCATAGTGACCAAAGCTGAACGAGTCTTCACCACGACGGTGTTGAGTTTATAAGTCGGCAACTGTATATTCTGACGCTAGCCTGAGAGTAAGAGCTTGGAGGGTCAGTGAGTTGTTCTCGACTTCGTTGTGTTACTGTTTGTACACATATGCCGTTAGTGAACTCGAACTTGAAGAAAGAGTGAATGAGTGGTAGCCAAGGAGGATATACCGATTCATAGCGGGCATTATCTTAGCAGAGATAGTTTGAACAGCGAGAGTGATGGTCGCTTCATCAGCGAAGCTCCCACAGCTCAGGTCAACTTCAAAAGCATCAAGTAACCTTGCCAGCCGACCATGTCATGATGGTTGAAGAAGAGATAACCAGGATATATGCCTGGGAGAATTTGGGTTCTTAATGTTGGCAGCAGCTTCTATTGGATTGAATATCCTGTCACATGATGACAGAGCAACTCTATCTTTGACGTGAGACGGAACATGTGTTTTGATAGTCCCCAAAGCGCAGACGGTCAACTACGTTTAGACCCCTTTACCAGTTTGTCGAATCACTTTTGGAGAGCCGCCGCCGTCGGTACTTACTGCCTACGCAGCATTTTATCATTCGTAGTGCAGATCGAAAGGCCTGGCTGTAAGTGGAGACGTTTCCCTATACCTCGTTGACGTTTATAGTCAAGTTGAGGGTAGGAATAAGGAGGCGATACAGTGGTCATGTTCGAAGCCTCCATGATGTGTCTGTCCTCATATTGAGCTTTCGCTTATCTGGTGCTTGCAAAGGCTGCGCTGCTGCATACAATTGCTGTAGCTTTGGTCAACTCGTCTCATCCAAGCGAAACCGACCTTCTGTATCGCCGTGATATCCCGTCGTGTTTGGGAGCCCGTCTATCATACGAGGCTGACAGAGCGTAGCAATCCCAAACGATACACAATCTCTGCCCGAGAGAAGGGCGTTCTCTCGATTTGACCTCATAACAGAAGGTGATACGAAGATGTGTCCCTTCGCGTTGCCCGACAGACGACTTGGGGTTTTTGATCCGGGACTTACTTTGCAAGAAGGCTGTGCAGCTTGGTGGTGGGAATTTTCTGGTTGAGTTGGACTGAGAATGCAGTGAAGACTCCGCTTCCCAGCGCGGCCGGGCTTTGCATGCAGGATTGAGGCGGCAAAGTTGCCAAAACGACCTTGAGAGCTTGAGGCGGGCTAACATTGCAGTGAAGCTTTCGCCACCCTCAGGCTAAGGGGGGGGGGGGCTTTGCATACAGGCGCAGGGTTTGCGGTCCCCCAATCAGCATACGCGCTCATCACCAGCTGTCAACTAGGATGATATTGATAAAATCTTTTGATACCTATGTCTTTATGGAAGAGCTAGAAGGGTAAGGACCTGCGAATGCGGTGTCGTCGCGAGCAGCATTCTGTGTTTTGGAGGAGTTCGCGGTCGGTCGTAGGTCAAGTCTTGAGATGTCTTATGGTCCTCGTCTCCAGTATGCTCCAACCCAGTTGTGTATGTTGTGGAGCTTTGAGACTTTGATGTGCCATGGCAAGAATGCAATGCGTGGAGACGCAGGCGTTCAGCAATAAGACGTGCTGTCTTGACCTATACCGCGGTGGATTGCGATGTAAGTGCTATTGGTAGCTTGAGAACCCAAGAGCTCGAGTGGCAGCACTCGTTGCGGCAGTTTCTCTAACATTGTCAGAATCGCCGGAGGTAGACGAGGGCGAAGGAGAGGATGGTAGTTTGGAAACAGCAAAGCAAGTCGTCGCTTCGAAGCTAGAGGTCCCCGTATGAAGCCTTCTCCAGCCGCACCCGACATTTGCATCGCTTTGCTCATGCCTTCGTCGATTTGATTATTGAAATACCAGTGTCAGAAATAGACGGACCGACAAGAACTTGTTCACCTTGCCTATCAGCCGTCTTGAAGACCTTTTATTAGATTCACTATACAGCTACTGCGAGAGGTCCGATGCCTGTCGGACCTATGCCTATTGCCCAGCCTAGTCGTGATATTGTTGCCATCATCACGGGTGCTTGGGTTGGAATCAAGCTCATCTATGCTGTGTGGCTGCTTCGATCTCATAATCTACGCTATGAATCAGCGTGTGGCAGCATGACTTCAGTGTTCTGATTACAATTGGTAAGTTCAAGTCGAATGGTTCGCATTATCAAACGTGGCGGGTCAAGTCGAAGACGCGGCGGAAAAGAGCCGACAGGTCCGTTCGTGATGAAATAGGATGGAGTGAGATAGGATGGAAAGACGAATGTGGCATGACACATCTTACCACATTGGACGCTGATGGACAGCCATGCGCGCTGTGAATCACCAACCTTGCCACTCGGAGGAGGCAAGTTGGTTGTGTTTGTGGGCTAGTGTTTCGGCAATGGACGGTGTGTGTCCAAATAGTCGTGGGTGGTCTACTTGAACGTCGGCCACTATCAGAGTGTCGCCTCCTGTCGGCGACCACGCGGCTTGCGAGGCCGCATGAAGTGAAGCGTTGCATTTGGCGGGGGATGTTAGTATCGACGATGGATGGTGGGATTCGTTTCAAAACACGTGCGATTGGGGATGTCGCAAGAATTCATTCATGCCTAAACTATACTCATTACCCTCGATTTCGATAGAAGATCCCGGTGGACACATGAAGAGTTGCAAATTGACATACATATGCCATCTTTCCCCCTTCTCACCGAAAACCACCGAGCCCGGTGAAGACAGTTAAGCTTGTTTCGAGCACATCAACTGTCACTTACAACGCCCACCCCGGCCGCTTCCAACGCGGGCCAACCCGCAAATTCTTCCCGCTCCCAATCCTCAGACGCTTGCCAGCCAGACTTCAACAAGGGGATGGGAATGGCAGGACAAGTTGCCTGTCTAATGATTCACTGATATGGAAACTATGTCCGACGATCACTGATTCGCTCCCTCTGCCTCTCTGTGAAAAGAATTCCCATAATAGGGGAGTTTCCCTTGGGTAGCATTGACTTAATCTCGCAATGCTCCACACCAGAAACCCAGCAAAGCAAAAAGTCGTACCCATTATCCGCATCATAAACAGAGAGAAAGACGCACACGCCAACGCAGAGAAAAGAAGGGGGGAAATCTTGAAAGTGTTGCCCTTTTTAGCCTAAGTGCCTGGCAGGGTGACATTCGTTGGATGCACTCTAGAAAAGAAGGACGGGAAAGGAATCGAACCCCAAATCATAATCAAATCTCGATAAGCCGGACCCCTTTTCTCTCTAATCCTGCGCGCAACTTCAAAGGTCCCCGAGGTAACTATACCATTTTGCAAATATGGCTGCGCATACCGACAGCGCGCAGCTAGCCAGTCGGCTCGATGGACTGGTTATGGTCATCCCGGACCTACGCCGGATGGTCAGCCACTGGCCGTCTGGGAAGAATACTCATGCCTCCGAGGTTGAGGGGTTGATTTGCAAACTATTGGAGCAGAGGTGAGTTTGTCCGACATGAAGATGGACTGGTTTAGTTACTGACTTATTACAGCGATGCGTCACCGAAAGACAAAGCCAATGTCATGGAAGCGAATCCGGCTCTCTTGGCCTCATGGTAAGTAATCCACAAGAACAGTTCAAGAAAGGAGAAAAAAAAACTCCCCAGCACTTGCTGATAAGTGGTGTGTGAGTGATGTTAGCCTCTGGCCCAACGCAACAAGAGAGAGACTTGGCACCTTAACGCTCATGGTGCTCTGGCAGGGCAGACTCGATGACCATATCGAAAGCCTCGAGTACAAGAGCGCGGAAAAGGCCAAGGATTTCCGCAACAAGGCTAAGGACTATATTGCACAATATCTTCAGCTCTCCGAGGGGCCCAAGGAGGCGTCAACGAACCTCGTCATCGCGGGGTTCCAACCGGTTGCAACAGTCATTTGCCAGCAGTACGACCGGGGTGAGTCCAACCCCCCACCCCCCCATTATCTGGGTATAGCAGCGAAATCTGAGGGCTGATTTCTTTTGGTGGTGGCAGATCAGCGGAGGAGGTTGAGGGCCAGTCTGTTCGAGTACATTGACTCGACCGTGCAAGAGATGCGGTATATCCAGAACGGACACGCGCCGACGACGTTGTCGTACGAGAAGCTTCGCAAGAAAACGGGAGGCGCAGGCCCTCTGTGCGCTTTGGCAGAGTAGGAAATCATGAGGAAATCTCTTTTGAAATGTTAAACTTTTGCTGATGGAAGTAGGTTCGCCTCTGGGTCAGAGTGGCCGGCGCACGTCGTCAATTCGCAGCCGTATAAGATGATCCTGGAGTCGGTCAGCATCATCGTTGGCCTGTCAGTTTCCCCCCTTTGATGGACCCCGAAATGGAGATGTGCAAAAGCTGACGGGGTACTTTTCTGGAAATAGGACGAATGACTTGCTCTCGCTGAATAAGGAGCTGGTAAGTAGACTCGTGGTGCTGGTGCTGCTGCTGGTGCTGCTGTGTGAGCGGAGGAACTAATCATTCGAGTAGCGAAAAGGCCGGATTCTCAACGCGGTGCCGGTGCGGTACTGGAATGGCAAAGACGGCAGTGACCTGGAGAGTGCCGTCGGAGAAGTCGTGGAAGAGATTGACAAAGCCGTCAAGCAGCTCGACGTCTGCGAGCGAAGATTGATCAACCAGAGCCTGGCGGATGCGGACGCGATTCGGGAGGTGACTGCGACGCTCAAGACGATTTGCACTGGCAACTTGACTTGGAGGTCTGTGACTTTGTATTCCCCTCCCTCTCTAAACTTGCGTGTTACTGACAACGGGAACAGTCTTGAATCGAAGCGGTACAACGTAGGTCCTCCGGATGCCGATGGAAGTCTGAGGCAGGAATTGAGGGCTCCCGATGCATGAGATAGAGGGCAATTGGAGAAATGAAGGCGGTAATGGAAGATGATAATGAATGGTCATGAGAGGTAGAAGTAATAGCTGGGCGGCAACGCCGCGAGTAGAACGCCCGTAATGATGAATGATACCCCCAAAAGGATTTGATCTCAACCGTCAATTGACGGTCCAATTGCGTAGGCTGCTGATTGTGTGGTTGTCAAGCCCCCGAGTCCTAGTGCCAGCGGATTGGGAAAAAGGACCGAGGACCTTGAGAGGCAGCGATAAAAGCAAGTATCACGGGAAAAGAAAGCAGAGGTTGATGAGATGCAGACGTTATTGGTGGCGTGCATGACAAGTCAAGTTTGCGTTACAGCGCCCCCGGGCTTGTGAACAAATGCGGCGTACCAGCGCGACCGCGCCAGAAGGATTTTAGCCTCTCAGCAACTTGGGATTATTACACACCTAGTAGTGCTCCATACACAGAACTGAACTATTAATCTGCCTATGGATACAGTAGCTTAGGTAAATAGGTACAAAATGATTGTCTCACAGGGGAAAGAGGGCCGGACGCAGGGGGGACGTTTGCCATTGGACGTTGGTCTGATGTCATGGCAATCTGCGAGCTCAGCCAAGCAAATGTCTCAATTGGCGCGGGCAGTGGCAGTGGGCGCGGCCCCTCTCAAGCTTTCAGCTCCAGGGCAGCGTCTGGGGAAAAGACCAAAGCTCCCCCCCAAGCTCTTGTCCCCGGGAAAACAGAAAGCTCCCAACACACAAACACATATCATCCAACTTCGTGCCCCCGTCTTAGAGCTCTACAGAATCTACCCAACTTTCCACGCTCACATCGCATCAACTTCAACCTCAAAACCCCGTACAGAGCTACCCACGGACACAATGGCTTTCCGCTTCGCCGCAAGAAGACTCGCCCTCACCCGCCCCGCCGTGCCGGCGCGGGCCTTCCACTCCACGCCCGCCGCCTTCGTCAAGGTCGGCGACGCCGTACCCGAGGTCGACCTCGTCGAGAACTCGCCCGGCAACAAGGTCAGCCTCGCCGAGGAGTTCGGCAAGGTCACCAACGGACTCATCATCGGCGTGCCCGCTGCCTTCTCCCCAGCCTGCTCCGCGAGCCACATCCCTTCGTACATCAACCACCCGAAGCTCAAGGAGGCCGGCCCCGTCTTTGTCGTCTCCGTCAACGACCCCTTTGTGTAGGTTTTCATTCCTGGGACCTGGAGGCATCCGAGGATTCGAAACCTCATTGAGACTTCAAGGCAAGAGTGTGTGGAAAGAATGCGATTGATACTGACGATCAAATAGCATGAAGGCCTGGGGCGACCAATTGGACCCGGCGGCCCAGACTGGAGTATGTTGAGACACCCTCTCTCCTCTCCTTGCGCCGACACAGCAATGTCATGCTAACGTTATGAAAGATTCGATTCCTGGGAGACCCGTCCGGCGAGTTCACCAGAGCATTTGACGTCGACTTTGACAGCAAGGCCATCTTTGGCAACGACCGCAGCAAGCGCTATACCCTCGTGATCGAGAACGGCAAGGTCAAGGAGGCCCACGTTGAGCCCGATAACATTGGCACTGCAGGTAAGATTTCGGGGACCCGTAACACGTCTTATGAGGACTAGCTGACAATGCGAACAGTTTCCCTGGCCGACAAGGTCTTGGGTTGAGAAGACGTGGACTCGGAGTAGCGATGTTGCAAAAATGTACAAGAAGGGGCCATCTCGAAGGTCACTTGGATTAGGTAGATGTAGTTTGAAGAAGGTGCAATATGTATCGCGAATACCAGCTTGAATTCAAAAGTAAACCCCAGAATACGTGTCTCCGAATCCGAACCCCTGACTGACAGCACCAAGAAGAAATGGTGTTTCACGTACCGGCTTCGGGAAACCATAAAGGAACCGAACTTTTCCTTGACCTGCTTAGAAAGCTATCATGTCGGACACGATACGAGAACACGAGGTAATTGGCGATAATGGAACTATCACATTTGTCAGGCGGCCTGCAACACCGAAGCCCAAGAAAACCCCGGGATCAAAGCTGGCCGACCCGGGCACTTGTAGACACCCGACATACACCCGTCGACTGGCGGCATCGGAGCCACTTGGTGCCGGGCCGCTTCCGCCTGACAAATGCAGGGGCAAATATCGTGAGAATGCGACGTCGTTATCGATAAGGATGGATGACTAAGGGAAGAGGAGGGGCAGTTCCGTCAGGTTCCGCACTGCTTATCGAACGACAAACACTGAGTCTCGACTCTAGGTGACACGCTCAAGGGTGGTGGCGCTCAGGGCAGCTGTGTGAGTCGTCCACCGTCATGCACCCTCTCGCTCCTAGGTATGCCTTTGCTCCTGAGTCTCTCATCGCCTAAACTCCGGACTGTACTGGAGGCAAGGACCAGATAATGAGGGCCCAAGGGGCCCATGGAGTCACCTGCCCGCCGTCAGACGCAGTCACTGGCCAGCGACAATTGCAATGACACTGGCACGGGGCTGCATCTGGCCCCCAGGGAGTTTGAAGACTGGTCTCCTCTCCGGTGGGATTGGAGAGGACGAGGTGCTTTAATCGAGTCGTGTGCCTGAAGCCCGCCTCTTTCATCAGTGCCTGATCAGTTTCCCTGGACTTGTATCCGTGGATGTAAAGATAGCGCTGGAAGCGCAAAATAGAAGCATCTGCAACCTTGTGACCTTGTCCCCCCTCACTCCTGGCCTCCAAAAAGGTACCTGAGGTACCTAAGTGAGGTAGTCACTCACATTACTCATCTTGGGACTGAATCCCGCCATCATATTCCCAAGAACATAGGAGATGCGTATTGGAACGTAGTGTCGATGGTGTTCATGTTTAGCGAGTCCCTAGAGTCAGTCAGCCTGTTCAGTGACACTAAATCTCAGAGTTGCAAGGGCCGCACCGTCAGAGTGTGTGGTGAGAGTGACTTTGAAAGAGTCCTCCCGTCCCCCTTGGCCCTGCCCCTACACAGTAAGTACCGATAGTTCACGGTGCAAGCCCGCGCCAGCCCAGCGGGGGATTTGTCCCCCGCCCTAGCGAGGTACTTTACGTTTGGCGATGCCGCCCGCTATTAGTCAGGTCACTCGGCTTCTTGCCTCCAGTGCATTCTTCCAACCAACACCCCCGACGTCTGAGTTCCGTCATTGGATCCAACACTTACTTGCTACCTTAGGTGGGAAGGAAGTCACTGCCTGGTCCTGACTGTCTGGGACTGCCAAACCAACCCGTCCGACTCCCTCCCGCTACATACCTTACCTTATCCACCCATTCATCCCACCCACATCCCACACGCTCAGTCACTCAGATCGTTCACCTTTCCCGCAACGCATTCCAATCCCACTTTCACATCCACATACCCACGCCCACCACACCCATCGCCCATACCTTAGACCGCCGCCCTCGCACTCTTCCTTGCGGCATTCTACACCGCAGGCAACCGAGCCAGGTCCTTACTGCCGCCTACCGCTCTGACTGATCCCGTCCGACCTCGACAACCCGCCCATTCTCGGCACAACCGCAGACAGCGAGCGCCTTTGTACAACCTGCCCAGCTCTTCCCAGCCTTTGTACCTGTTTGTTGCCTCAGCCTTGGGCCATCGCAGCCTGCAACTTACCAATCTACCCCTCCACCCATCAAGTGACTCCCACACCGCGACCGGCGCCCAACTCAGGCATTTGATCTCCCCTCGTTGGATCTGATCCTCGTTCTCCATCTCCCTCATCCGTGTCTCACCCGCCCATACATTTCAAACCCGTTTCCGCCCCCTCGGAAACGCTTCCCTCGCCTCCATCTGCAGTCGGCACCATTCCTCCCACTACGCGGAAGAGAAAGGCCGCTGAGGCGACGATATCCTCCAATAACCAAGACACCACGACAAAGAAGAGGATCGCCTCGGCTGCTGGACAGGACGCTCCCCCAACCCCCGTCACTACCGCGAGCAACGGCATGGATTCAGAGGAGGACTTCATGTCGGCTCCTTCGAGCGACGACGAGATCATGCAGGACGACAGCGGCGAGGACATGTCTGGTCCTGATGGTATGTATACACCGCTCAACCCACCTCGAGACTTCCCGGCCTCAAAGCCACCGACTGACGTCTTTGATCCCTCCACAGATTTCGATGAAGATGACTTCGAAGACGAGCCCGAGGACCTGGGCATGATCAAGGACTCCGACAGCAAAAAGAAGGTGGCCTACGACATCTCATTCAAAGTGTACGAACCAAAGGACATTCAGCGTCAACAGGATGACATGATTGACGAGGTCAACATGATCCTGAACATCCGCAAGGAGGACGTCGCGATATTGTTGCGGCACTTTAGGTGGAACAAAGAACGTTTGATCGAGGACTACATGGACGCTCCCAACAAGGTCTTGGAGGCTGCCGGCCTTGGCTCGAACGTGGCTGGCCCGCCCAAGCTTGAAGCCATTCCCGGTTTCATGTGCGATATCTGCTGCGAAGACGAGGAGGGCCTTCAGACCTTCTCTCTGAAGTGCGGCCACCGATACTGCGTAGACTGCTACCGCCAATACTTGACTCAAAAGATTCGCGAAGAAGGCGAGGCGGCTCGTATTCAATGTCCGGCCGAGGGCTGCGGTCGCATCATCGATTCAAAGTCCTTGGATCTGCTCGTTGCAGCCGATCTCAACTCCCGATATCATGAGCTGCTAAATCGGACGTACGTGGAGGACAAGGAAATCCTGAAGTGGTGCCCTGCACCCGACTGCCCAAATGCCGTGGAGTGCGCCATTAAGAAGAAGGACTTGGACAGAATCGTCCCCACAGTAGCATGCGGTTGCGGTCATCGCTTCTGCTTTGGTTGCATTTTGACTGATCATCAGCCTGCGCCCTGTGAGCTTGTCAAGCGATGGCTGAAGAAGTGCGCAGACGATTCGGAGACTGCAAATTGGATATCGGCCAATACCAAGGAGTGCCCCAAGTGCAACTCGACAATCGAGAAGAACGGCGGCTGCAACCACATGACATGCCGGAAGTGCAAGCACGAGTTCTGCTGGATGTGCATGGGCTTATGGTCGGAACACGGCACGAGCTGGTACAACTGCAATCGGTTCGAGGAAAAGAGTGGTACAGATGCGCGTGATGCCCAGGCCAAGTCTCGCATATCGCTAGAACGCTACCTGCATTACTACAACCGATACGCCAACCATGAGCAGTCTGCCAAGCTCGACAAGGACATCTACCATAAGACGGAGAAGAAGATGGTCCAGCTTCAGACAGCCTCAGGCATGTCTTGGATTGAGGTTCAGTACCTGAACCAGGCCTCACAAACGCTACAAACTTGCCGGCAGACTCTTAAGTGGACCTACGCCTTCGCATTTTATTTGGCGCGTAACAACTTGACCGAGATTTTCGAAGATAACCAAAAGGACCTTGAGATGGCTGTCGAGGCCTTGTCAGAGATGTTTGAGAAGCCCGTTCAGGAGCTCTGTGACAAGAAGTTGAAAGTCGACATTATGGACAAGACGTCATACTGCAAGAAGCGAAGGATTATCTTGCTTGAAGACACTGCAGACAACCTGGCCAATGGTATGTTTGCAATATGAACCAGATCGAATAATAACTGACCGTACTAGGACGTTGGACATTCAACGTAGATCTCCACGGACCTTCACCAGTCGGGGCCACAAGCAGTCGTCGTCAGTAGATCATGGATGACGCGGGCCCAGCGGAGCGCGACTTCGATGATGACAGCGGCGACGAATTCTTCTACAACGAACCCTTGCCTACCAACAATGTGGTGAGGCAGTGGTGTTTGCCGTGGTGAAAGAATACGATTCGCTTTTGGGCTTGGTATGGATGTATACAGAAGCATGGACTCAGGGAGCCACGCCAAAACATTTGTGGCGGGGTTTGAGACGAATACCTTGGAAGAGGAAGGCATTAGACCCAGAAACGGAATCAACACGGGGAAGGATCGGCTGCTGCCTCTTGGTCATACTTTAGTTGTCCAAGTATGACACGAGGTGGGATTCATTTCTTCTCTTCTCTCTTTCATAGTAAAGGAAGGCAAGGGAATGACTGCTTGCGCATCATGAGCATTGTGTATGGTATAGGTCTTCAGGTTACATGCCCAGTGTCCCAGGCACGGCGGGCTTCTTTTTCTTTTTTTTTTTTTTTTCCAATCATTGGGCAAGATCACGTCCTGGTCAGTTTTCCATCCCGGATCCTATATTTTGAATGAGACCTGTGAAGCTCGTGGAATTCTGTAAGCCGGCCGACACAAGACGCGCACTACTAAACGTTTTTGAACGCTTTTGTCGTACCTTGTGATAAAGAATGGGCTGTAATCGATAAGGTGGGATTGGGGGCTAGGCGGCTACCGGTCCGGGCCGAAATTGAATGCCTAGCTAGATCCTCAAAAGACAGATGACCTCACAACGACAACCCTACAAATAAGAGATGCCTGCGAAGGTTAGGTTGTAGTAATCCATGACTTGAGCAACGACCCAGCCAGCAAACTATTAAGCAGATCACAAACCACAGGACACATGTTTCATCAGAAAAACTAAGTCTTCCGGCCATGATATATTCACATCATCACTACTTAAAAACTCCGTGGTCTCCTAGTGATTACAACGCATACAAGAAACCCTGGCTACCCCGTCTCTCTTGACTTTCCGGCATGCTCCTCATGTTCTGTGGTCCCTTGTAACCTCCAATCATACCAAATGATAACGCATGCTATATGCCTTCCTGCCTGTACGCCTCGGTGACCTTGTCTTCAATGGCGATCATCAAATACCGCCCTCGGTCTGAGTAGAGAGATGGAAAACATGACCGGGTGCCCAGGAAGATAGAGCTAGTTCTCCACTGTGGGAGTCGCGCTCATGGCGCCTCAATGATGCGTGACTCTTAACGCCTGCTTCCAAAGTGGATAGAACAATATAATGACGCAACGTTTATGGGTATCGCATCGACATGTGGTTAATAATTGCTTCAGTTGTATACAAAGCGAGAAAGGTTCAGTGCCTTGCGTACGGAGCCTCCGTCGTCCTTCTGGCCAAGGTCGTTAGCAAAGACATCATCTTCATTCTCGCCGTCGCTATCGGGGATGATCTGGTCTTCGCTTCCGCACGACGCGTTCAGAGCCTCCACCTCGGCCAGATCGACCTTGGGCAGAGGCACGAAAGACGGGTTGACGGGGAACGACTTGAGTAGCCGGCTCTTCCGGGGACTGCGCTTGGGGCTCCGCTGTATCGTGCTCTTAGTAGGAGACAGGGGCCGCCGGGCAGGCGGGTTCTTGCGCTGGAGGGCACGGGCTCCCATCCGCTGCAGCGGGGTAAGAAGAGGAGTCGTCTTTGACGTGCCAGCTGCGATTGAGCTAGCAGAGAATGTAATTGAAGATGCCGCAGTGGAGGGAGCAGCGGTCGAGGGTGTGAAAGTTGATGATTGCTGAGAGGCAATGGTGCTCGGCGTGTCGGGCTGGCTTGAGGCAGCAGGGCTGGGCTGAGAGCTGAAGGCAAATCGCTGTAATGACGTCCGTCTCGTGTTCTTCTCTGGGAGCGACGAGACAGGCTTGCTCGGCTCGACATCATCTACTTCGGACAGATCGGTCTGCGGCGTGGCTGATATCTCTCCGTCCTTACTGAACTGGCTGTCCGTACCGGCAGTTGCTTCAGTACCTGTATCCGTACTCTGACTTTCTTCGTAGACCGCTATTAACTTGGGCTTCGGGTCATGCCATCCGTCAATGTCTGGGAGATTGAGTAGCGCCTCGTCGATGGAGTCGTCAGAAAATAGGAAACTGTCCTTGTTCTTGTTGGTGGAGCTTCCGTTCTTGGGGAAGAACTTGCTCTTTTGGGATTCCTCAGTTTTCGGTTCGGTAATGTCTGTGTCCGCACAGAGACGGACCTTCTTGGGAGGCCGTTGAGAACAGCCTTTCATCAGTGCATCAATGTCGCCTATAGTGTTTATCGCGTCACCGACGGTGATACGACGGGTTCCGTCAGAGCTGCTAGGGGCATGTTGCTGCAGTAAGTCCTGGATGGGCTCGGTCCGTCGTCGCAAGAGGCGAGGGGAAGTATTTGAACGGGCGGTTCGTGTGGGGCGAGAGCTGGCGGTTGGCTGTGATGATGAAGTGCCGTCGACATATGGTCGAGGAAGGGGGAAGACTCTGGGTACTAGGCCGTTGTGAGTAAGGGCGGCAACCCTCTCTGGGTCGACAGAGAAACAGTTGCGGTCCATTTCACCCATCGGAATACGCTGGTGGCCTTTAAAGTACGAATCAATCGGTTTAGTCGGTTGTCGCGTGCGGGTCGACGATGAAGAGACAGCCGCAAGGGCTTCTGCAGATTGAGAATGTCTTCTCTTCGTATCGGTCTTGAAGCCAGGCATAGGGGCGGGAATGATGGTCTCTTTGGTTATAGGGTTGACGTCTCCGAGTGCAATTGCCGTAGCCACGGCCGGCTCGACGTAGCCACCAATGAACGGCATATCCTCCACACCCTTGCCTTCCTCCGGTTCTGTCAAACATACCAACCGCTTCTTCGTCGGGCAGTAGACTCTTTGGTGGATAAACGTCAGCTCCGCCTGGGCAAACCGAGACATGTAGTTCTCTGAAACGCGATGCTTTCCCTCGAACTGGATCATCCGGACCAGTCGATCAATGGTCTTGTACTTGCGAATCATCCGGTAGGCCGTCTTGAGACCCATATTGTTGATGCCCTCGAGATAGTCGCACCCACTGAGAATGGCCATTCGGCGGAAGTCATCATCCGTCCACCCCGTAAGAGAAACCTCCCGAACCGCACAGAAATCCCTCCGGTTGATCTCGATACAATTGCCGTACTGGTCGAGTTTCGTGAGGAGCCTCTTGCAACCGAACACCAAAAGATCCGAGTCCTCCGATAGAATGCCGTTGATGAGGCCTTGGCGTTCGAGGTAAACGAGCTGAGCATCAGCCTCGTAGGGTGCGACGACGTACGAGATGTTCATCTTTTTCAATTCGTCAATGAGATTGCGAGCCATCTCTGGTGTGACATCAATGGCCTTCTGAAACTCGAGGGCTGCTTGCGATGACTTTCCGGCTCTGAGAAGCTCCATGGCTGATTTCTTGCTCTCTTCACGGCGTTTAGCGCGGGATCCCTCGGTGGCAGCTTTACTGGGAAGGAAGTCGCCATCAAAGACAATGTATGGTGTGACGCCGAAATGCTTGAGCATCCTCACCCGGTGCATGGCGAAGTCGACATATCTGAGGCAAGGTTAGGCATACAACCCCATGGTTGCGTAGCTAGGGAAGCGCGCTATGCACGGCGCATAGCTAGGGCCACTTACTTGCGGGTGGGGTTGCCCTTGGCCAGATCAACGGCGCAGGCAATGGCTCCTCTATGAAGCCATCCATAGGCGTCGACGCCGAGCGTCTCACCGGCGAATTTCTTCAACTCGGTTGGCCTGTGGATGGACTTGAGCAATGGAAGCAGGCCTAGGGGGGTTTGGTGAGCAAGGACGTTGACCGGACGGGAAGCAAGGGAGAAAAGGTACCTGAGACGCCCATTGTTGATCGCGAGAAGGGTTCGCAGGTCCTCAAAGATTGGCAAGTCGGGGTTTCCTGAGGGTTGCGTAGGTCTCTCCGATCCGATTCTCAGGCCAGAAGCCGACAAAGGGAAATCAATACTCAGTCCATTCGTTGAGAGAGAATGACGCGTAGGCAAGTCGTTCGCGTAAGGATTGGAAGTCGGAACGCCAAGTCAGGTGATCCGGGGGCAAATGTAAACAAAGCACTCGGGCGCTACGTTGACGAGTTCGGAAATGCCACTTGTACGGAGGAAACGCGACGACAGGTTGGAGAACTGGAAGAGGGGAAAAAGGCGAGGTCGAAAGAAATTCACCACGATGCTGAGGTCGGAGGAGCGAAGGTGTGCAGGTGGAGTGAATCACGGCTTCCTGCACAGGAAAGGGACGGTGGAATCGCCCGGGGGGACCTGGGCCTGCTATAGTGGAACGCGAGTGGACACACCGCACCGCGTCAGGCTCATATCGCGACTCCCACTTCTATTTCTCTCTCTGTCTTTTTTTTATTCTAATTTTTACGCAGGGACCAGACCGAGAAATTACCTCAAAGAGGATTAGCGTGCTCGGACAAGGATAACCAGAGCAACGTCACTCTGTCCGGATTTGGTTGAAGACCATTGGACCCTTCCCGGGGGTTAAGTGGAGAAGTCAGGTACTCTTTTCATCCAATGTCTGTGCACACAGCAAACGCACCTGCAGACTCGGATGGGATTTTCATCGGGTGGGGCACAGACCGACTTTCACAGAACCAGTGCCATCGCAAATCTCATTCTGCGTCTTGTTCAACTCTGAGAATCATCGATCTCAGATACCATTCTCACTGTGAACTGACCCGGTCTCATTCGCTCTGATATCCAGTACCGCCAACATGCCCTCAACATTAGAAAAGGCTCGCAAGCACATTGCGAAGAAGCGCAACGGCCATGACCTAGCCCTGCATGAGTTTTCCAGAGACTCCAAGCGCCTTCACAAGGCCTCGATCAGAGACCAAAGGCTAGGAAAGCTCCACGCCTCAAAGAACAAGAAGGAGCAGCCCATGAGTGAGCTGTCACAGTTCAGGTACATCGAGCCTCGCCAACTGACAGCTGGTAGTTGACCGTGCCTCCTTTTTTCAAAAGGCGATACAGGAGAAGGGATCCGAACCCCTCGACTTGGCCGCCGTTCAGGAGCTCATCAGCAAGTACGTCTCAGAAGCCGAACAGCCCACACCCGTTGAGCAAACACTGACACGTTGCCAGGTTTGTGCACCAGTACGATGAGGAGTACGCCGAGGTCAAGAAGACCCGCCGTGCCGGCCGCCCTGCAAGTGCCAAGGAAGACTTGCTCAAGCTGAGAATCTCTAACCTTGAAGAAGAGTACAAGATCGGATTTTGTCAGTCGACTCCCGACATGGTATCTCTCCTTCGCGGCATTCTAACATCTTTGTAGACCTTCCTGACCTCACAACATCGTCCAACATCATCCAACTCGACCGCTGGGAGGGTTCATGGGCTTACCTCACCAACCTCGCCTGGGTCAAGATCACGAGTGACGGGAACGTCAGACCCTCCAGCTTCCCTCCCAGGGTTTAGTTTCTGGAATCTTACAGCATGATCATGGCGTTTTCTTTTTCGGCGTTTGGGGGAGAACACGAGGCCACGAGCCCGCTAGGCCTTGAAGCAGCATCATCGATTGCACCGGGAGAAAGGATGGGGGGATCAACCGTCGGCTCCAATTTCTGTATACGGCTCCTCGCACGGTGCCACTATAGAAGGGCGTCTTTTTCGCGAGCAATGTCTCAGACAAGTCAGGCACTGTATCGGAGTTCTTGTTTGGCCAACCGACAAATTTCTCCGGTTACATACAGTAACCGTGCATGTTGAGGTGCGAATGGCCCAATGTTCGGATCACAGCAGACCACGCATGGCCAAATCACTGGCTCGTCAGCGTCTGAGCCATGATTCTCCTGTGCCGTCGCACAAAAGGGGGTTCGGCAAAGGGGGGCCAAATGTGGAGAGCATGTGGCTTCATGGGAATCGCGCGCCATACCGATGGTCCTTCGGAGGGGGGTTGCCAAAAGGCGGGCGGCAGAGACCGAAGCAGCGTCATATAAAGAGCCAACGTGGCGGTTTTGCATGAAACGATTACTTCCGAAACTCTGGGTGAGGCTCGGCGAACGCCACTTGAGAACCTTGCAGCCTAGTAATATATGATCATCTTCGTCCCAGATCGTCCAACCATCGAACTTCCATGTCGCACGCCGGTAGTCACGATGATGCCGGGAACCGAAAGGTCCTGACCCTACAGCTCCACTGCACAACGCCTTTCCTCAGTGTCGTTTGTCCATGCCCAGACTGGCCAAGGAGGTCCAGATCATGCATCCCATCTGCCCCAAGCCTCCTGAACCAGGTCATTGGGACCAACTTGTCAACGAATCGTTATCGTACTTTATACTTAAACCCAGCTTTTCCTCGAGTTTCAAGTGCGACATTACACTGCCGGTCTGCTTCTTTGCGAGGCTTTCGACGGTTACACGCCTGTAAAGTCTTGTGGTCGGAGTGAACCCATTTACTCTACTCGATCCAAGGCTCTTCCCACAAAGGTGAGATGCTGTGAACAGAACAGTGTCTGAGAATGTCGCAGAACAGAGGATCAAGATGCTGGCGAGCGCTTATGGTAAGAATGGCATCATGCTGTTGGACAACAATGGCGGCCCGGGGCCGGGCTCTTGTTGAGCTGGATCGATGAGCTGGATCTCGGGAAAGATTCCCGTCACGCAGGATCGCTCGGTTATCTCTAAGTGTATATCATCGAGCCCGATCTCTGGGTCTCTGCGCTCCCATTCATCACCGTCGGAGTGTTAAGTTCCACAGTGCTGCAATTCTCAGTTAACAGACCGTCTCGCCGATCTTTCCAGCCATTTCAATATTTTCTCTACACTTTCGACAATCCATCCATCTTTGAGCCACGCCTCTCAGGAATGTAAGCCACCTCTCAGAATCTGACGCAGTAAAGACATATGCTTATATAGACACCTAGCAAGCCATGTGCAAATACATCACACACCTCCGCGTCTGCAACGTGTGCAGTCACCAAGATACGGTCCTCATATCGGAAAGACCCTGCTTCCTCGCCAAGAAAAACGGAGTGTTTGGAAGCTGTGATGCCGGCATAGGCAGTGACCGCAGCTGTACGCGATATCACTGTTGGAAGTGTAAAGAGAAGGTCCTTCTCATCCCTCAGCCATCACCAGTGTCACTACACCTCAGTCTTCACTGAGAGAAGGACAAAGGAAAGTGGAAAACGGTGCAGTCTGGACGAGGAGGGTGAAAACTGTAGAGCCTTTTCATGGTACCTTAAGCTAGCTGCAGGCCAGCTAGGAATATATCTAATTTCCCTGGATCTTGATGTTTGCTATTTGGGGTGGTTTCTTGGAGACGAGCCGACGGCTTCACACGGCGAATCCTAGGTGTCGGTACATCTGGATCCTGTTGCTACCTATTGAAGCTTAGCTCAGATTCCGTATCGATAACATCAAAACCAAGGTGCTTCTGTGGATCGATTCCAGATGCAGTGGAGTTTTTGGTCTGGTGCCTGAATTTGACAAAGTGTTTGCAGAATGGACCCTGCCGTCCAGTCCCTGGCGGTTCCGCTCCACCTAGCGCCCGGCTGGTGCGGGTCTCACGCGGGAAAAGGTTTCGCCGAATTGTAATCTGATGTCAAAAATTTTGGGAGCTCTCCAAAGCTTTTTTGCGACCAGGCAGATCCAGCCAATCCACCTCCACCTTCCTCCAACAAGCTTTTGCACCTCTCCTTGCCTCAACTATCACCCTCTCAACACAACACCTCAGTCCACCACCCATCATGCTTTCCATCAGATCCGTCGCGCGCTCTGCGCCCAGAGCTTTCACCCGCCTTTCCCTCAGACAGACTGCGCGCCCTAGTGCCTTTATCAAGGCCTCCTCATGGAGCGCTGCCGTTCAGACTCAGCGCGCATCAGCCTTCTCCAGCTCTGCCTTCAGGAAATCTGCCGCCGGCGAGACCGATGCTGAGCTCGTCGCCAAGCTCGAGAGCGAGCTTCAGTTCGAGGAGGAGGTGAAGCAGAACGAGCAGCTGCCCGCGAGCGTCAAGGACTTCATCGACAACAGCCCCTTTGAGCTCCACGACACTCCTGGCAAGGAGGAGGTCAAGCTCACCCGCAAGTTTGGCGAGGAGAAGTAAGTTTGCATCCCGAGCATCGTCAAGCAGAAACTGTGAAACCGGAAACTAACAGAAAAACCTCAGGATCACAATCACTTTCTCCATTGCTGACCTCGCCAACTACGACCCCGAGATGTACGACCAGGACCGCGCCCTCGAGGACGAGGAATTCGAGTCCGACGTCCAGAACCCCAACAAGCAGTCCGGCGTCCAGTCATCCGGCGGCGCCCGCTCCGCCAACGCCGAGGAGCACCTCGAGGAGGAGGAGGGCGACCTCGACGAGGCCGCTCCCCCTTGCCGCCTGAGCATCGTCGTCGAGAAGCCCGGCAAGACCCCCGGCGCCCTCAACATTGACGCCACCGCTCAGGACGGCGCCATCGTGGTCGACAATATGTTCTACTACGAGGACGGCAAGCTCGCTCACGCCTCCAACGCCGAGGTCGCCCACGCCCGCAGCGACATCTACCCCGGCCCCCCCTTCGGCAGCCTGGACGAGGACCTGCAGATCCTGATGGAGCGCTACCTCGAGGAGCGCGGCATCACCCAGGCCCTGGCCGTCTTCGCGCCCGACTACATTGACGTCAAGGAGCAGCGCGAGTACGTCCGGTGGTTGAACAACGTCAAGGGCTTCGTCAACGCCTAAATTCAAGTTCAATGATGACTCTGTTTGGAAGGGAAAAAAATATGTTGGGAAGAAAAAAGCTCAATGATGTATGATGGCGCGGAGCGCGTGCAAAGTGTAAGATGATACGAAAACCCTCACCTGGAAAAGGACCTTCTTGGCTTGTCTTATAGCTGTTTTCCACTCTACGATGTACCATATCAAATCATGGCCTGGCCGGCGTGCCGGTTGCCCACCTAAGAAACTGTAATATCAAAAAATTCTCCTGCACACATGTTGCACATTGGGGCCACTGAGCATTTGGCCAATAGCGTAAAAGAGATTAGAGAGCGGCTCTTTAGCGAAGAATCATTTCAAGTAACAAGACAATCTTTCACATTGCTCAGGGTCCTACTTAGACTCTAAACTAGAAACTGTCGACATCAACAAGTCGTGCATTGAGCCGTCGCGCAAAGCGACGTAGATTTCGCTGGTCAAGGTGCCTATGGTCTTCTTCCCCGGTTCGCCGGGGCTTTCGTTGGTTCCCAACGTTGTCGGATAGTCTTGCAAACCGCGATGCATTGGAACACCTAGAGTTTTCCTGACATATTTGTAGATTGCCTTTGAAGCAACCCCGAGATATGCGCCTGTGCTTGGGTTCTCTGAAAACCGCAAGCGTGTCTTGCAGTATTCATGACTGATTCGTTCGGCGGACTGCTTTGTATAAGCGCCCATGGCCTTGAAAGCAATGATCAACTCCTCAGGACGCATACCCTCGAAATACGGGGCCAAGATTTCAAGTTGTCCACCTTTCGCTTCCCGCGCAGCAGCTCGACCTCGGTCTTCCACGTCCAGGTTGGCCAGGCTGTTCCACTTCTGGAGCAGGATCTCGCCACAACGCCGGGCAATGTCGTCCGCTCCGTCGGCGGCTCTGGGAAACCCGATACAGTTCTGAGCAACTTCTAGCATCGCGGGTCTTGCCACGCTGCAAAACTCGAGATGGAGACATTGCAGGTCGAGGGCCTGACAAAGGGCGTATATGTACGTTGCCACCATGAGGTACAAGATCTCGGTCATCTCCAACGTGTTCCTGGCAGCGATCAACGCGAGCGAGTTGACCGACTGGTTGTTCATCTCGGCGCTCTGAATATGCGCGGACACGGGGTGGGATAGGTGGGCCAGCTCAGACATGTACGCTGCCATGGTGATGTCCAACCCCTTGGTAGTGAAAGACTTGCTCGGGTTGTCGGCGGCGAGGTTGGGCGGCAGGCAATCGTTGAGCTTGGCGTTGAGAAGCTCTGTGCATTGAGCGAAAATAAGTTTGCCCAATAGCTGCATGCAGGACGAGACCTTTTCCATGGCGGAAGTGACAGCCAACGCTTGGAAGTTGCCTCCTTGATGTACGGTTTCGGTCTCGACGTCAAAGAGGGGATTATCCGTGGTGCTGTTGATCTCAACTTGTATTTGTTGTTGAGCTAGCATCAGGTCCTCAAGTAACGGACCAATCCATTGGGGCGCGGTTCGAAGAGGATATCGGTCTTGTACGAGGCCTTCGGCATGGTGGTCTCCCTTTCTGGTCAACTTGGATCCGGAGAGAAAACGTAGTATGTTGCACGCAGCCTCCACCTGTCCCAGATGCGGTCGGCACTGGGATATGAACGGGTGGTAATTCGACTGCCGGCCACGTAGTGCCTCGGTTGCCATGGCGGTAAGGAATTGCGACATCGTGGCGAGTTGATGAGCCTGGTGCATGGCGACACAGGCCGCTGCGGCGCTCGTAGCAGTGCCGTTTGTGATACCCAGAGCTTCCTTGGCTTCAAACCGCACCGGCTCTAGGCCCATCGTTTTCAAGGCTTCCTTTGCGGTCATGAACTTTGGTCTTTGCGCGCCGACAGCAACGTAGACATCCGAGTTGCCCTCCAAAACGCCGGCAATGTAAGACAGAGGTATCAGGTCCCCAGAAGCAGAGATGCTGCCGCGCAGCGGGACAATCGGAATGACATGGTTGTCCAGCAGATTCAACATAGCTTCCAGAACTTCCAGACGGACACCAGAATGACCACGCAGCAGAGAGTTGACTCGGACGAGGAGCATTCCTCTGACAATGGAGGTAGGAAGGGCATGCCCTCTCCAGGCTTGCATTCCAAGATGACTTTCGCCATAGAGATCTGAGCCCTTGTCGGAAGGTAGAAGTATACCAACTTGGAGAAGTTGCAGTAGTCCTCTCTGCAATTCTTCATGATCAGAAGTGCGAACGTCGGCACTTCCGCCAAATCCTGTCGTGATGCCATAAATTGTGGCTTCTTGGCGAAGCTTCAGGCGCAACAGCGCAGTGCTTTCATGGACCTTGTTGATGATGTTGGTATCCGATGTCAAAGAGACGGGGGTGTGATAGTGGCTGACGGCTACCACGTCGGAAAGTGATAAAGTCTGACCGTCTACAACGACACGGGAATGCGAGTCGAGCAACTGCTGTACATGTTTCCATTGCCCGGACACAAGATGGAGATGTCCCATCAACATGGTTGTATGATAAGCCCCAGTTAGAACTTGGACAAAATATGGCTTGGAGATGAGTGAATGGTGCTCAGCTGGGTGAAAGATGATGGATCAAGGAGTGACGGAGAATGCAAGAGTGAAGCATGTCAGTCTAGTTTTAAGTTAATTCAACTTATAAATACCCGGATGCGAAGAAACCATAGCACGTAGACTGCGGTTCTCGCTCCTCAACCTCGTTCTTCCTGTCCTCAAGATCTTTAGGGTTCGGCGCCATTCGCTCTAGAGCCCCGGCCAGCTGCAAGCTTCGAAAACCTCGGAGGCCCAAGAGGGCTTCCCTTGACACGATTCATGCACTCGGATATCTCGCGGGAAGTTTGAGGATCAATGCTTGACTCGTCCCTACACGATGGTTGGTACACAGGTCAATCAACAGGAGCCGCCGGGAATCAAGTCAAGCCCACGGAAAGAACTCCACCAGTGATACGAGATGCCGCAATCATGATTTTATCCACATTCCTAGAAGTGTTGGCGGTGCGAACTGTGTTCCTCTTAGCTTCTTGTCGTCGGATACAACTGGACTGATTTTCGGTCTAAAATCTGATTTTTCTGCCCAGTATCGTGAGAGGTCTAAAAGACGCTACCTTACTTGCTTATCCCTCTTTTTCACAAGCGGACGCTGGCGATTCATCTGGTTAAATATTCCGGAATTCAAGCGAATGCACCTTCATGCTGCCCAGGCCCCCTGGCATGTCTCGAACTTTAAGAGAAGCTATTCAGACACGTGTTACAGAGGCTTCTCCAGGTAGGAAGATAGATCGTGAAATTGATCATCTTCCTCACTCAACAGATTCGTATTGGCACAATGCTGCATGCAGGATAAGGTTCGAGCTATCCAAGTAACCCCTCAACTACACGGCTTACGATAGTGGCAAGATCCATCAAACTTTAAGTGAAGCTATTCAGAGTAGGCTTCCTATGATAAATCGTAGGGATGATCTACCTCAATGGCCGCGTAATTGCTCAACATTTCGAATTAGCACAACGCTACTTTTGGGAAAAGGTTTCAACTAATAAGGCAATGAGAGCACAATTTATCCCTCAAAAGCACGGAATCTGCCGTTGGTAGCAAGTCTGGAGTCTGAAGCCTAATATCTATATAAGTTGCAAAGAGGTACGGATTTCTATCCCGTAATTTGCTTTCTGTTCAAACATACCTAGTTTTCAGCCGGAATACAACAGTCACCCAATTAGACGTCCTATTCTTGCAATCTTGCAAGAATTGTGAAAAATCCATCATGGCAATATCATCACAGTACGCTGAACGCACGTATCATGACACTTCATCTCCATATGTTTTGCCCAATGAGTAAGTACTACCGGAAATCCGCCGATACTTCTCGATGAATACGAGCTTACTGACTTATGCTAGTACCCCGGAGCAAGCTCGTCTCGATGAACAAGCACTTGCCATCCAGTCCATGCTGGGAGGGAAGCCTTTTCTCTTCGACCTGAGACTTCTCCCGAGCAAGTCGAGAATCCTCGACATAGGATGTGGAACTGGGGTAGCCACGACCGAGCTAGCACGACAATGTCCTTCTTCTCGTGCGTACGGAATTGATCTGTCTGCAGTTCCTGAACACGTCAAAGCTTCAGCTCCGACCAATGTCACCTTTTTGAAAGGCAACATCATGGAAGATCTGTCCGAGCAGGGTCTCGAGGAGCAAAGCTTGGACTACGTGTTTGGTCGTATGCTGTTCCTCGCAATCGACGACTGGAAAGAGTACTTTTCACGCGTCCACCACCTCTTGAAGCCCGGTGCCATTGTCGAGCACCAGGACTGCTCCTGGGAGTACTACCGGCAAGGTACACAGACAAAGCTCAGCGGAAATTGGTCCTGGCATCAAGCAGTTCTAGAGGAGTCACAGGCTATGGGACTGGATATCCTCGTTGGCGATCATGTCGGGGATCACATGAAAGCCGCCGGGCTCGAAGTGCTTCTTACGCAGTCGTTCGAGTTCTCCATGGTACCGTCTGAGAGAAATGTTCCCAGCGCAGCAGTCGGTTACTATGCGCAGCGCACTCTTCTCAAGGCATTTCCAGATCTTCTCAGAAAGATATTGACAAAGAGGGACTTGTACAGTGATGAAGATGTTTCGAAATTGACAAAGGAGTGCCTTGAGACGTCATCCGCGGAGGAAGGGATTTTTGTCAAGTACACAGTCACCATTGGGAGGAAGCCGGCCCAGTAGTAGCTCATAGTTAATGCGGTCTCTGGCTAAGGGATGGGGTGTGCATGTTTTTGACTTCTTCTATTTCTTTCCTCTTGACTGGCTAATGTTGAGTACATTCTGCTATCTACCTCCTCTAGTAATTGATTCTAACGAGTCTTTGCTCAATGGCCTGTCAAAATATTGTTCGCTGTCTCGGAGGTGGCCTCGCTCTGTGGACTCGACGAAATGCATGATGTGTGGTTGGGCGACTGAAACCAACTGGCACTAGTCACGTAGCACGATAACGGTGACAGGCGACTTACACGTGTATTACCACGTTGAACCATCTCTTTCACCGGAAACAGCAGTGCCTGGGCATATCGCCAGGCCGCAGGCTTCCTCGAGTCATTCAACGGCAATACAGCACTTGCAACAAGGTTTGTGGGATCGTGTTGGCGGCGGCCGACCTCATCGTTGTCGATCTTAAGCGCTTCCCGTCTAGTAAGTGCTGCAAATGGATGCCACATTCGGCATAATATGGTGCATGGCCGGCTAGTTTAATGGCGGTAGCGCGACTGAGCTCGTGAGTGAGAACGTGGAGTTCCAAGAGTAGGCCTTTGCTGCTCGCAGATCAACCACCTGCAGGCAGTTTTCGTCGCTCGATAGTCTGAGCTCGTCCAATGAGTTTGCTAGCGGGTGTTCGTAGAAGGTGGCATCGCGGCTTTAGTAGGTAGTGCTTCCTGTAGGTATTTTGCCCGATGCAGATCATGGATAAGATCACCCTGATCGACACGGAAATAACCGCAACCGCATTACTACAATATCACGATGTCTTACGCGGCTTTTTACGTACATAGACTAGTACAAGTAGTTGAATGGGCATTAATGCTGCGTCAAATCTGCTGAAAGGAGAACATGCCGGAACCCACGTGAGGTACAAGAACCCTCACTCTATGCGCGTGAATTTCAGAGAAGATGCTCCGGTATGGCTCACATACGAGCAGTCTTTGGATAACACTGAGGGAGGATAGTCGCCTTGCACTTGATGAAAAGGCTGTGCAATAGTAGGCCAACATCAACTCGGATTCCAGCAACACCGACGGAGGCGAAGTCCTGTGCTCCTTTAAAATGTTTTATTGACCACCAGTTCTAACCTCAAGCTGCAAATGCAAAGCTAGCATCACAAACCCGGCTGAAATTCTGTGAAGTTTCAACCAACCAACTAAGTACTCCAAAGACCTCGCGCTGCCATCATCCATTATACATCCTTTACTGCCCCCGCCAAAAGCGAGTCACGCCCTTCAGCAGCCACCGCCGCAAAATCATACTCGGTCATGAGCATCTTGGGACTCAGCCCCGCAAACTTCCACACGCCGTCGACTTTTTTGTACCAGTGCTTATTGCTACTATGCGCATGGCCCTTGACAGCTACATGCTTAAACGTCTCGTCAGTGTACTTTTGGTGCGGGACACGGAGCTGGTGATAGCCCACGACCTCGGTCTCTGAGATCTTTTCCCAGCGGCTTGCGCCGACGAGGTGTTGCGTCTTGAGTAGGGGGCTGCCGAGCATGGGTGTGCTGCTCATCATGGCGACGTAGTCTTCTGCGGGCATGGCTTCCCAGATCTTGTTGAGGAAGGGGTAGTCGATCTTTGATGTGAGGGTTAGGTTAGACTGCGTGTCGTTCAAGGGTGGATGGTGGGCTTACGCGGAGGGTGGGGGCAATACACTTTCGAAGGCGGTCCCAGTCCTTCGTGTCGTAGCTGTCTGCCCACTCGTAGAGGGATGCATTCAACCCCAGGTAATCTAGAGTACTTCTTTAGTATCACATCATGAGCGGTGAAGACTGGTGAGCTGGGTTACCGTCGAAAGTAATGTTAGCAGAAGATGCCATTTTATCTAGATTATAGTGTATAATGATCGAATAAGGTGGATTTAGATTATCGCCCGATTTGTGTAACTCGCGAGGGAAGTCAAATGAGGAGGAACAGCTCGTGCAACGAGACTCTGATGGAGAGCCTGGATGGAAACCACCGAGTGTTGATAGAGGTATCCCTAACCCTCAAGCAAAGGAAAATAAGCTCTCTTAAGCTACCCCGGATTCTGCTTCCTCCACGATTCAATCTTAGCGGATAGGTAAAGTAGACACTCCGCCGATAGGATTCGTCGTCACTATTCCAGAGAGCGGGGGACCGTGGGTGTAACCCGTCCACTTACCGTTCCTCCACTTCCCGGAGAAGTTTACCGGACGGCTGTGTGAACGTATGGCGACGAAACACGGCATTCGCACAAGGCTTTTGTATGCCAAGCCGATACGTTCAAAATGTCGACTAGTATCCAGTCAGAAGGCGCACGGCGGCTCGGTAAAGGCCGTAATGAGAATAAGTTCCCGAGTCTCACTTCGCAAGACAACACCACTAAAAAAAAAAAAGTACACAAGCGAGTGCCATTGGAATATCACATCACGGTCACTGCGGGAAATTGAAGTTGCATCGTGAAGCATTTACGTTATGTCTTGTTATAGTCATGCAAGAAATTCGCCAAAGGGCGGTTGATTTTGTAAAAGAGACCCAGGATCTACCCCCTTTTCCTCGTTTCTCGATTGGCATAGACCTGGAATGGATCCGACATCAAGTCGTGGGAAAATTTCTCAACCCCAAGTACACAAAAAATGTCCAATGGAAAGAAAAGAGTTTTTGGTTTTGTTCGGCCCAGCCAACGTAGCTACCAGAACAGGTGCCTTGCCTTGTTGTCGCTGCGTGATCCCGTTTGCCATTTTTCCAAAAGTCCGTCCAATGGCGGCGTCCTTGTCGACGTTTAGTAGGGCTTCTCGCCGATGCTGTTTCTCTTGTTAGCCGTTTGTTTCTCAGGGTAGATTTCCAGTGAAGACCAAAACTTACTAGTTGCCAGGGGGCGAGTAGCGGGCGACGACGTAGGTGCCCTGGGAGTTGGTGGCAACAGCCAGACCGACCTTGGTGGTGCTCTTCCAGACGATCTGAGTGTAGTGACCGAAGCCCATGTAGTTGGACTCGGAGATAGTCTCGCCGTTGTAGGAAGACTTCTCGGAGATCCAGGCGTTGGCGGCGTTGACGTAGGGGCTGTCAGTGTTGGACTGCATGTACAGGTTCTCGCCCTGGTCAGAGACCTGGGAGTGGGTCAGGGAGCCGACGGAGAGGAGGTGGGTGGCCCACTCCTGGGCGTTGGCGGCGAGGGTGGCATCCCACTCGAGGGCCGGGACGCCGACGTCGGAACGGGCGGCGTTGTGGGCATCGAGGGCGGCCTGCTGGTCCGAGGTGAGACCGGAGGTGCCGCTGGAGGCAGCGCTGGTGGCGGCCGGGGCAGCGGAGGAGGTGGTGCTGACGGCCTCCTCGACAGGGGCGGCGGCGGAGGGGGTCACGACCGGGGCGGCGGAGGTGGCGGCGGGAGGGGCGGTCGCAGCGGGGAGGGTGATGGTGGAGGTAGAGGTCACCTCGGCGCCAGAGCAGTCGTCGACGGCCTTGCTGGACTGGGCACCAGTGTTACCCCAGCCCCAGTAGGAGCCGGACGGGGGGCCTTGACCTCTCCAGGCGGCGGCCTGGGTGGCGAGAGCGGCAACGGCGACAGCGGAGAAACGCATTTTGATGGTTTGGTTGAAAAGGGGTTTTTGGAAATCACCGGGATTCTTGGGATGTTGATTTGAAGGAGTGAACGGAGGATGGAACCTGCCAAGGCGTCGATGAGTACCGCTGGGGTGTAAAAGAGTGACAGACGCAAAAGGTCGATTTTGGGTGAAGAGGAAAAGAGAAACAGTACAAAGGGAACGCGAGAGTTGGGATATTATATATTTTGCATCTTGTTTACTTAGTTAGAGTTGTTTGCCCCCGGTCCTGCTGATGTCGGGATATTTTGCCGCTGGCGGTATTCAACTTGAGACGAGTGATGATCTCCCGTATGCAAGCCTCCACATCAGAGATATTAAACTAGAAGACGTGGTGTCTCACACTCCCGGCCCTTTGGAGAGAGCACCACAGCACTTACGAATGATCGAATCTCCTTTGCATCCTGATAGGACCAGGGCATTCGGGGGAACCTGGAAGTTGGAAGGGATTAGGATCTAGTGTGCTGAAGCGTTCCCCCACACCAACAACATTGTCAAAAAAGTCTTTCCAAGTTCCAACAGTTTCCCAAGTTTCCTCCCCCCCCTTCTTGTGCAGAAGCCGCGGAAGCGCGGAAGTTGGATCACACAACGGTGCCCATTGTATTAGTGGATACGCTGACATTGGAAACGACCCCAGATGAGTGGTTTAAATTCAACCGGGCAGCAACAAACTCGCCCCTGTCGACATGTCTCACACCACCACACCAGGATCTCCAAGGATTTCTCTGGGACGTAGCCCTACCAGATTATGTCACATCAGTGGATTTAGCTGCTGCCGGTAAATGGAAGGGACCCCATGTGGGGCCGAGCGTGTGGTCCAGGCAGCGGTCCAGAACCAACTCTGCCCAGGGATGATGACCAGTTCTCGACTCTTCGACTCCCTCGATGTCTCAATCTCTTTGTCAAAATTTAGTCCTTTTTCTTTGCAATGAACAAGTCTGAGAGTCCTCCTTACCGTGGTACTCTCCAATTCTCTTTTTACAGCCTCATCCAACTTGCCATTACGTCGGTGTCCGAGGGGGCCAGAACAGAAGAAAGTGAGAGAGGAACTATCCGTCCTGAGTACGATAAACCCTATTTGGCAGTGTTCGCCTAGGTCGGAGTACCCCACCTGTCATTTCTTTCTCTGACACTCTCTTCTCGTCTAATTAATGAAGTTGCAGCCGAACGGACATTGTTTATTATGCTTCGATCATCCCGTCAAGTGGGATGAAAAGGCGTCATGGATGGCAAAGCCCAGCTTCTGGGCGGGAACTCAAGTGGTAGTTTGGTGCGGGGTATAGCCAATCAAACATTGCACAATGCTTTTTCGTTCCCTCATTAAACAGCTTCAAACTCTAGCTTCGGCTGCAAGCCTTCACTCAGGGGTAAAAAGAAAAAAAAAACACACACACACAAAGTCTTTTTCGGGGCGTTTCGCTCTGGAACATCGCCAGAAGCACCACAAACGATCGAACTTTGCCACTACTAAACCAATATAGACTCACATTGATCATCATCGAACACGTTCGAGGCCTTGAGCCTCTTTTCTTGCTTTAAGCTCCTTGCTTCCCTTCCCTTCCCTCCCTTTCCTCCTCCTTTGGTTCGAGCCGATCCCGCCCGATCGATGGTCTTTGACAGGCGCCGAGGCTTGGACTTAGCCAAGCTGGGCACTCAAAGCTTACACGGGCCGGGGCTGGGAGTTCCCACATTCCCGCGCCGTTGGATCCGGCGTCTTGGTACTGGTGACTGTGAGAAAATGGATGTGGTTCGTGTCATGCAAAAATGTTGGCCTAGACCTTTCCCTACACTAGTTCGTCTGATGTCTCTCTTAGCACGTGTACATCTCAGACCACCTTCGACAAATCTCTCAATTAGTTTCGTCATGAGCTGTTTAGAGTTGACTGGTAAAGCACCATGTCACCGCAAACCACTCTGTACGTTGCTGCTTGCATAAGTTTGCTAGACAGAAAATCTCTCAGTCGAGTTACACCATGTCCGTTGGGGGTCTATATGCCGCTCTCTATGGTATCTTCCAGGTGGGCCTCCGAGATTGCGAAATCAACATGGTTGAACTCGCCCTGGTTACATCCCGCCGGTACAGAGTTGAGCCAAGGTGTCGCTTTACCCCTCTCTGCCTTCTTCGCTAAGTTCGCTTCGACATGTCTCCATTTCTCTGTCACGATTTCCTGTTGCAACCCGCACAGTCCCCCATCGCTTCGACTGCTTTCCCCCGATGAACCCGGTTGACCGACCAATTGGCCAATGCAGAAAGTACCGTCGTCTGCCTAAGCACCTTTAACGGAGTACGAGTAGGATTGTTTACTGATCCTATGGGAACCCCTATGCATGGATTTAGGTCATAATTTGAGCTCTTTCTTGTCCTTGCGTATGCTCATGAGGATTCTGCGGCTTTCAGGCCAACAAATACTTCCGCTTCTGATTTTCCCGTACCTCGGGCCTTCATAGACCCGGCGAGTCAGGCATAACTCCACTGCCAGTCACCTCACGGGCTCACGGGACATCACAATCTTGCATTCATATCAGAGTTCAGTAAGCGAAGTGGCAAGGAGACGCGTAAACGCTGAATCAGCCGCGCGAGAGCGAGAAGGGAACCCAGGTACCAGCCGCTATCCCCGGTGATTTTGCAAGGCGGCGGTACCCATCAAGTGCGGCTGAGTCGAGTCGCTTCGCCCAGATCTCGTATCAATGAGTTTAGTAATCTACGGATCATTTTACTGGACCGGAGTCTTCTTTTCTCTGCCTACGGAGTAATCCATATGTACAGGTCTGACATAGGCCACACGTCGTTGGACGAGATCCAGTTTGTCGAAACTCGTCAGCCGCGATCCTTGGAGGGCCGTCCATATACAGCACACTTCAAACATATCGAGTGCCATACTTCTAAGGCAGCTTCGAATACCAGTAGCAACCCGAGTAATTGCGCCTCACTAATGCGCAGCCTGCCCCAGTAGATTCCCAGCCAAGCTGACTTATCTAGCGCAGAACACTCCATGGAAAGCTCCCATTGTCGCCCAGAGTGTCAAGACTCGGAGTAAGACATATACTGCGTTGTCTGTTAGCACGGGCTGTACACCTTTCTAGCTATACCTTCTTCACATGATAAATACCTGAGTTCTGTTGTTGTTGTCATTCCAACCCTTCTCTTCTTCAACGACATCAGCTCGCATTCTGCGAAGGGGACCTCGTGGAAACGTCTGAAGGTGTTTTTTCAGGGAAACTCGACCAAAGCCTTGGAATGGCTCACAGTGAACCTCACCCCTCTGTCTTTGAGTGACGTCCACATCGAAATAATCTCGTCCATGTCCAAATTCTCATCCCCAGGCAGGAAAGTGAGAAGATTGTCCACTACTGTATAGTAAGTAGTTTCATCCGCTTCCCCGTACTGTCGTTTTGACCTGAACTCTACACTCTTCAAACTAGGCATCTTCTGCAAATACTGAAAGTGGTGTTTGAGATGGTGCGCCCAGCCGGGCCTGAGTAGAATCGCAGAAAGCAGTATCATCTGAACATGAGAGAAAGGTTCCACGCAGCCGTGGTACTCCCAACGACTAAAAAGAGCCCTGTAACGCGTCATGTGAGATTGCGGAGCAGGACGTCTGACAAAGTAAGGAAACTGATCGATGCTCGGGACGATTCGTATCGACGTCGAAGGCCGCGTCAGTGGCCTATTGCGCTCGAACCAATTTCTATGAAGAAAGGTACATCGCGGTAATCGTCTGTTTATAATCTCGCGAGTTCTGCGGTCGACCAATGTGAAGTTATGCAGGACTTCCATGGCATGTTGTCGATGCTTTATTTTGCTCTTTTCCCAGTTTCTGGCGTCGTCAATCAAGAAGTGCTCAATTCTGTGAAACCAAGGGGGTTCGCTTTCATCGAGCATGAGGCAGCGATTCTCGTTTGTAACCTTTTCGGACTCATATCCGGACAATACCCATGATAATGGCTCGACTGTCGATTCCAAGTCGTCAAACACGGCATCGACAATTGCGAGCCATATTTCGTACGGAAGAATGCCGCTGGGGAGAGTGGCGCCCCTGATACCAAATTTAATACGCTCGAAGGTATTGTGAAGCTTGGTGGACCACCGCATAGTATTCAATTGTGGAGGGGGACTCAGGCTGCGGGTTGGTGTTGGTCTCTCAAGGTTGTCATAGAATATGACGAAAGCGAAGAGCAATGTGGTGTATGATTTAGTCGACATCGTAGAGCCAGAGTCAGCACTGCTTGTACCGAAGGCGTCAATGTTGCGATATGATGGAGGGAGAGACGAGGTCAGCTACTGTGGTGGTGGTAGACAGAGAGACTTCTTTCTTTCTTCTACATAGAAATGTATGCGTAGAGGTCGTGGCATCAATAACCTTCTCAAGCAGGTTTCTCTTAGTTTGGGCTAAGTAATCTAACTGGGGGCTCTTTTGGTACAGAGAATTTTAGCTTCGAGCGCGAACAGGCAGAGTTGAAAGCATATTCTTAGACACCCTTACGACCTCCAGCATCGAAAAGCAGGGTCCTTAACGCATACCTTGATAATTTGATATAGACCCAATCGAATGTGACCGAAATTTCCGTGAACTCCATCTAGAGCACTATGGGGGGCAGTTACATCGTTATGCAGAGAGTATCTGGTCTCTAATTGCCGTCTAATACTACGTTATCTATCTGGCATTGTAACCATAGGGACATGTTCGACGAGTGGCCACATTTACACTCTTCAATTCTGCAGTGTATAGATAACGCTAATTCATGTACTTATCCCTCTAGATCCGCTTGATGATAAGGCATGGATTGGGAAATACACCAAGGCGCCTGCAGAGCAGGGACTTTCGCAAGCGACCTGATTCAAATCAGGGTATCAAAGAATATCATAGTCTAGATTGCCCCGCTCAGTTCTTCTCACCTACCACGTATACTATCAAGTATAAGAATCGAGTACCCAGCCTGGACCCAAAGGGTACACTTCCACCAACTCCAAAGAACTTACCCTGACAGCCACAAATCGCGCTTCCATTCACCACCTTATTCCAGTTCCATCCGATAGCACTTACACACCTCCTCAAGAAACCTCATCCGCAGACCTCCGTCCGTACGAACGAGCTCAATCTCCCCACGCAAAGCATACCTCGGCTGAATCGTGATCACAACACCAGCATCGAACAACGGCCCCCACAACAACAAAAGCCGCGTATCGCTCAGCGCCAGCTCCGCAGCAAGGTCAGGCAGGATAGCCGGATCAACAGGCAGAACCGCCCCGTGGTCGTGCAGCGGCTCGTCGGCGGGCTGCACGGGGCTCTGGATCGCGCACCACGTCTGCACGCGCTTCAACTCCGGCAGGGTCGCGAGCGCGCGGATCTGCTTCGTGCTCGCGGTCAATAGGTTTGTTAAGCTACTGCTGACGTTACGGATCATGCGCAGTGGTCCTCTCGCGGCTTGCTGTGAAGGCTGTAGGATTGCGGTCTCGAGGGGCTCCGGGTTCTCGCCGTCTGCGTTGTTATGCCGGTCCGCGGCCTTGAAGTCGAGGACGAAGACGTCGATGTCCGGGAGGACCCAGGCGTGCCTGGGCGGGTCGACGATATCGCTGCTCTTCTGCCCCGTAGCAGACCATTCTGTGGCGTTTGCCGGGGTGCGGTGGTGACGGGGCACGTGGTGGTGGCGCGGGAACTTGCAAAAGGTCTTGTCGACGATATCCGAGACACGTCTGCTGCGGAGGTTGGCGAGGGTGCTGACGAGGCGCCAGCGCTTCGTCTGTGAGGCGTAGTCGTAGGCGTGGTTGTCGCTGATGTAGATTGAGTCGATGGCGTCTGGGCAGCCTTCGACGTGCCACGTCGAGACTTCGGTTGCGGCTTGAGCGTAGGCGGACTCGACGTAGCGGTCGGCAATTTCGAGGAAGAGTTCGAGAGGCACCACGCCTTTTGAATCACTTGATTCGTGTGGGGTCGTGGCCGGTGCCTGGTTCTTCTGAGATTGATCAGCCATGGTTTGGGGAGGAAGTTGGTTGGGGTTGACAGCTGTGGGTGAGAGAAAGTAGGGAGGGAACTTAGACTGGAGAGAGGGTGCGGTCGGAGGTGTCTGCGGCTTGATTGCTATGGAAAGTGAAGGCAGGCCGAAAGAGTGAATGTGAAGTTGTGCTAGAGAATCGGTTTCTGTAGGGTAAGTCAAAGGTGAAGGAGATGCTAATGCAGTGGTAAAGTAAGGCCAGGAGCCAGTCCTGACGAACAAGAATTGGTATTACAGACTGGGACGTGAAACGAAAGCTGATTGATGCTACTATCCGAGAAGTGGTTGATCTTGTAGAGATGTGTAGTCTGTCAGTTGTCGAAACCCTCCTGACTTTATGTATCACTTCACCCTCAACCTCCTTCTAGCATTTGTTCCGTGAGTTCGGTCTTTGTGGCCCTGTAAACAGAGTGATTATCCCTGCTTTGAAGAACCAGGTCGATGGAGTAATCGTTGATCAACGGACAAAGACGTTTCTCCTGGATCATTGTCTATGATATTCAATCAGACGTTGTTGATGCCAATGCGCCGTCTCATAGTAGCCGTTCTGGACGCAAGGAGTTCGTCGTTGAGGATGTGAAACTTTGGCTGGAGAGGTTCCTTGTGCTGGCAAAGGAGTTTGTCTCTTACGTCTAACCAGACATCTATACCATTTAGCTCGAAGACAAAGAAATCCTGAGATCTCGTATAACTATTCATGATACCCGGAGTAGATTACTCTTTAGTTCTAGGTATCTAGGAATGGATGGCGTGAGACTCATCGCGTACGAGACACAAAATATTATTCTCATTACCAAAAGTCGACAAGAGTTCTTACCCAAAGTAGGTATTATCGCAGAGGAGCATAACATGATTCCTTCCCGGCCTCTCCAGTCTCCACATACCATGTGTAATCTTCATGTCGACGTCGAACAGGGTAACAGTACAAGCTTGGTGAACCATGAACGGCGACACCTTCATCCAGTGCACCATATTCACCGCAACCGTCCATCCTCATAGGCCGTAGCAACACACATATCCTAAAATTTTCTCCAAACTTTGCAGTAAAACTGCAACACATAGATTAGTACTAAGGTAGGTTGTAGTGCCGAGGAGGTTACATCCAAGCACCGAGAAAAAGACGGGCGTCCACAAACCCCCGATTTTCCCCCCTCCCGGAAGCGGGGCCGAACCGCACGGAGCCCGGGCCCAAACTCGGCGGCCAACACGCAACCACCGCACCCAGCACGTCCGCTCCGCCATCCGAAAACGAATGCCGTTCCAACACCACATTTAACAAGGTTTCTTCCCCTCTCTTCCAAGTGAAATAGTGAGACAGAATGTACCTTGAAATGCCATCCCATCACAAGACAGGAGGCTCCACAGAAACCTCGCTTGCGCCCCCCTCTTGTTCAGATCAACACAAGAGCCAAGCTTTCCTCGCAAACTCAGTTTTCTCACAATCTGACATCTATTACTTACCATATGTCTGTGATAGTTATCCCCACGTTAATCATCTAATCTCCAAGTACAATCAAACGAACTCTAGTGTTGATAAGATGTATTACTATAAATAGACTAAACCAATAAATAAACCAATAAAGCATAAAACCCATCTAAAATCCCAACGCCGCCTTTGAAAAAGAACGCATGTGTCTCTGTGTGTGTGAATGTATATGTATGTCTGTGTCGCAATGTTCCACACCCAAGAGCGAACAATGCAAAATGGTCTCTTCCTCCTCCTCTCCTCATCCGCACACCATGCAACGCAAAAACCCCTCAAGCCCTCATCGTTAATGCGAGAATTCTTCAAGCGAGAGGGATAGGGATCATGAAACGGGAAAACAACCAACGCAGGAAAGAAACTTCCAAAAAGCAGAAAAGCGAGCGATGCATCCTTCAGGAAAGGTCAATAGGTCAAAACAGATCCAAATAATCCGGAAAACGAGAAAACGGAGAGAGGAGTCCCAAGAAAAGAGAAACAAGGAACGGGCCCGATGCAGCTTCCCAGGCGCTCAGTATGCCTTTCTAATCCAATTAATCTCTCCCGTCAACAACACCGACCATTTACTTGCTCTCCGTAGCCGCGGGAGCCGCAGCCGCAGCCGCAGCTGGAGCCGGAGCTTCTACAACAATGATATCGCTCATGTCCCACTCCCCTTTCTGCGCCCTTGCGAGCACCTCTCTACCCTTATCCGTCAACTCGGGCTTGCCACCCGTGTCCGTCACCTGCTCGAAGAAGGCGGGCTTAAAGACCTCGCCCGTGCGCTCGCGCTCACGCGCCAGCTCCCGCTGCCGCTCCTCGAGCTCGACCTTGACCTGCGTCGCCTTGGAGAACTGCTTCGCGTGGATGGCTTCGGTGACGCCACCCCACATCGTCAGGGACTCGTTCTCGAGCTGCTTCTCCTTCGGGGGAAGCACCTTGGGCGCTACGTTGAGGGGTGCGAGATCGATGATTGTGTAGCGGGCTTCGGCAGGGTGAGAGTTCTACCATATTCTTGTGAGTAATCATGCGGCAGAGGGGGAAACGAAGGAAGACAGAGAGGGGGGTTCTCACCACTGGTTTGGAGCCAAGGGTAAACTCAATCTTCTCGCGCCACGGACCGCTCAGGCGGGCGACAATGTCGGCCTCCGGGACGTCCTTGATATTGACCTTGTCGTCGTTCTCGGGGTCGTACTTGAAGATGATGCCCTCGACTCGGTTCGTAGAGCGGCCAAGCCACCCAGCCTCAATGTAGTGCAAAATCGTCTTGAGCTTGGTCTGCGGGCACGTAATGTACGCCATCTCACTAACGCTGACGCTCAAGCTTCCTCTGAGGATGCCACCGAGATGCGCCGCGGGGTGGGTGAGGCGATACGTCTCACCGCCGCGCTTTTCGAGCGTGACGAAGATACCGAGGTTGTGCTCGCCAGGCAACACGCGCACACTAGTACCCGTGAACTTTGCCGTAATTTGGTCGAAGCCGCGAGCAGAGAGGCCCCGCTCGGGACAGCTGATGTGGAACGCGCTTACGGGCGGGTGGTGGGAGGTCTGCTCGGTCAGGTACGAGATACGGAGGGGCTTGCTCTCGGGTGTCGTGTTGCCGTGTTGCGGGACGGATAGGGAGACGGCCGAGGCGTTCTTGTCTGCCTTGGCCGACTTGAAGCTTGACGAGCTGCTACCCGCGCCGCTGCCGAGGGCTGTCGTGTTGATCTTTGGTGCATTATCTTCGGTTTCCCAATTACACTAACCACATTCTCTGTCAGCGTCATACATTATAACAGGCGCATCGTGCGCAGAGAAGCGACTAGCGGCAACTCACCCTAAAGAACTCTCCCAAACACGAGTTGTATGGTTTGCAAGGCTTTCCCTTGACGTATTTCAGATCCTTTGTGAACCAGAACCGGCAGACCTCGAGCATGCGGTCGAGGGGTTCGTCCGCGGTACCGATGGCAACGAAGGCGTTGGGCGCATCGAGGTAGTTCCAGTATTCGAGGTTCGGCGTCGGCTCGAGGAGTTGGGACGGGAGAGAGAAGCGAACGGCGGCAAGGTCGGCGACACCAATAAACCTGGAAAGAAGGAGGCCAGTCAGCAACAAATTTCTTTTTCCTCACGATTCTCGTCCGTCTGGTTCTGAAGTTTTGGGGGTCTGATGAGGTGACGATCGCAGATCTACCCCTCCAGGGATCGTCGCTCATCAGCCAACGCATCCCCGCCCGCGAAGCAGAGAAACTCGCCTCCTGATTTCCAAAGGCACTGCGAATGCAAGCTAAACCGCCAAACGACGTCACCCACCACGGAATAGACTCACTTCTTCAGAATACCAATAAAGGTCTTGAGCTTGGAGCCATCGCTCTGAGGCTCTTCAGGCGTTTCATGCGCAGCTGCAGCAGCCATGGTTGCAGTCTCGAGATCCGTAGAACAAGGGTTTCGTCGGTTGGTTGGGTTGTGGAGGGTAAGGCGAGAGGTTCAAACAAGCCCGCGGCCGGTCGGTGGGTTTTCGGAGTAGCGAGAGAGAGTTTGAGGAACCGATGACGACGCTTCCCTTTTTTTTTCCGCCTTTGGGTTGATTCGCTGCTTGGCGGCCTGGCTTCTCTCCTACTACCGGTAAGGTAAGGAAGGTACTGGGTGAAAGGTACTGTTCAACCAAGAAATCGCCCAGGCGAAAAATAGCGGCTTTGGCTGCGATAAGGTGGGGTGCCGAGAACGGCTGGCGGGGTTGCGAAGCCGAGATGGGAACGGCCAAAAAAGAGAAACCGAACAGTGACAGACAAGCACACCCACACTACGTACGACGTAAGGTAGCAGTCCCACGAGGTCTGGCGGTTGCAGTAGAGATCCGGAGGTGTGGATTAGAGATGATGATGATGATGACAGAGTAGGGTTTGGGTTTGGATGCTCGACTCCAGGTCGAAGGAGAGTTGGCCGCTGTTGCGGGTACGTTTGTTTGGACAGGTAAGGTATTTCGTAGGCGAGCTGGTTCCAAAGGCGTGAGCGCGCGTGTCCGTTTCGTTTCAGTCGTCCGACTCGTGCGCAGCGCGCCGCAGCCTACAGATTTGTCTGCTATGCGGTGATGGAATCCCGCAGAAGCAAATCAAACCCTTGCCTCGTATGGCCTGTTGGGAATATCCAATGTTGGAGGGCGACAACGGGTGAGGTGAGGTGAGGTAGCCTGGATATGAAATACTATGGATGTTGCCGAGTCGGAGATGGATGGCGAACCGGCAGGACGAGCACGGAAAAAGCAAGAAAAGGTGCAACCCAGACGCGGTACGGGAGTAGAGAAGAAGTTTCCTTCGATTTGGGGTAATGTTTTCTCTCTTCTTTCTTCCCCCAGCACACAAAAAAGTAAATAGACAACGGGTTTGGAAATGGCGGTGGATAAAAAAGAGGATGAAAAGAGAGATGAACCAAAGGCGAAACCATACGCCCCAGAATGGTACGTAAAAATGTCATGCACGGCACCCAAAGGGCTACAACCAGGAGCACCCAGCACCCAGTAGCATCAGCATTCAACAATCAAAGCAACAGCAGCAGCAGCAGCAGCAGCAGCAGAGCTCCATGCATCGGAGCGGGAAGGCAAGTGGTGACGCCGCACAGAGAGAGCGCTAAACCCGCGCAGTCTGACGAGGGGAGCGGGAGGATGGCACCGAGGGACAGCGCCAAGCAGCCAATAGCTGTAGCTAAGTTGAGCGTGTGCCTTCGGGGGTAGTACGTGATCAGTACCTTGGGTACTTGATGATACAGTGCCAAATATGACGTGATTGGTCACAAGACCGCAAAGTTATGCACATTATCATCGTCTCCGATAAGCAGTCGCACTGCCTGAAAGTCTCTGATAACAACGTCGACCGTCCTTTCTCCTTCCAGAACAACTGCCAGAAACATACCTTAGAGTCAGATAAGAGCTGCGATAAGACATCTCCCCGCTCAGATGCTACCTTGCCTTACCTAAGGTTCATCAGCACTGAAGGGGCCTTGCACCTCTGGCTTTTATCAACCTCTCGAGAACAACGGAGGTTTTCGCTAATGTCCTGTTTAACATAAGGAAAACCACAAAGATAATTAGACAAGCTGTTTCAAAGCTCCAGTAAGACAACACAGTCATTACTGTTGTTGCCATCACTTGGCCAAGTAAGGTCCACCCACGGGTATGTGTCAGGCACCTCCAAAAGCCGCGTCCGGACCGTCGCAGACAGCAAAGCAGCCTTGCAACGCCAGGGCCGGATTGCGACCAATCATCCGCGCACATGTCTAATCCAGCCGCCATCACAAGCTCTCATCTTCTCCTTCTCTCTCGCGCTCTGCATCTTCTTGACTCGAGCCTTACCCCTTCAAACACGTCTGCTTCTATGGCGAGATTCCGGAGGGGAAACTACTAAGGAGGGGGAAACTACTAAGGAGGAGGAAACAAAGCCCGAGCACATGGGAGGAATGAGAGGCTGCGGCGGCGTCTGCAGTCTACCTTATTCGCAGCGTGATCAATCAAAGCAAGGCGACTGACTATTGGATGTTTCTATGTAAAAAACCATCTCAAGTGAGGTTGAGATATTCGTCTACAACCACAGATCAAACACCGCGAGATGCCTCAAATACGTCAGCATCTCACACTTGGAAATGATCTCCTGAACGCTGTTCTATACACATCATGGCTCGTGTAACACCGTACATCCCAACCATTGCAATGAAATCTAATAACGGCGACAGCAGTCGTACCTTCAAGGTTCATGATTCGGATCAAACTCGAGGACAAAGACCTCATCCATCACCAGCTAAAGACATCAAAAGGTTCTTCTTACCTCAATCTCAGGAATCACAGCATATCACTCACTAAGGTTACACACACCTTCGTCCTCAAACCTTTTCCCATCCGCGCTGCCTTCAGACCGCCCACAGCAACGAGGAGTAAAATAGGAACCCGGCTTACACTACACTCCCGGCTCAACTCCTGGAAACAGCCAGCCTCGGGTCAACGCCAAGTTCAAGCACCTACGTCTAAGGTAAGGTAGGTCAAGCAAAGAAACCGCCAAACACGCAGATGCGTCTCTACAAACTCTCAAAGCTCAAAGGAGTAAACTCAACCAGTCACGAGGTCCCAACTCCCACCCTGCAGACGACGCGCAGTAGTATGTAGAGCCGCAAAGCCCACAGGCCCGCAGCACCCAAGCGTACATACGTCCCACCTCGCATCCCGTGACTGCCTCTCATCCCATGAAGCCATCACGAGACCAAGACAAAAGTTCACTTACACCTACCCAATCTACGCCCCCCCCCCCCTCTCTCCCCAGCGCCGTTCCCCATCCCAATGAGGCTGTGAATCAACTTCACCCTGACCGCCTCATTCCCGCGTCCCCTGAGCCTCCCTGATACTTCATCCATGATCCTCACCGGAACCCCTCAAAACTCAGCTTGCAATATTGAACACTTTGATATTACCCTCGCCTCTATCTCACCCGCCCACTCGCCCGCTCACCGCCGTTATCCGTCGTTACTCCTGCTGCTGCGGCTACTACCACTCCATACTTTTCCACTGCTACTGTTGCTGCAGATCTTCAGGAACCCCTCATCTCAGGCCATTTCAGGGTCCTGCCAGGGATTATTCCACCTCGCAGGCAAAGGCCCTCGTCCGTGGTTTGGTTCATGGTCCGAAGCGATTCCAAAGAGGATGGGGGGGGGGGCAGCCCGGAGCCTGGAAAGGGAAGGAGGAGGAGGCTACATGGGAGTCGGAGCAGGAGCAGGAGCAGGAGCGAGGGAAGGGGGTATGGGGTCGAGGGTTCAACCTCCGCTCCAGGGATCGTCGATTCATCTCTCTTTCTCTCTCATATCGCCAACCTCATATCTCGGTAAGTAGGACTGTAGGAGTGGGTATGCGAAGGGGGTGTGAAAATGAAAATGGGAACGGTGGTCTGGTAGAGTGAAAGGATACCTCGACATCGTATGTACTGACGGTATCTCGGTATCAGACTCCCCCATCGAGTCCAATATCCACTGAAAATCTCCTCGACTCGAGCTACATCATGGATATGGAATCTCGGTCAAGGGCTTCGAGAAGAGGAGAAGGAGAGAAGGGATGGGGGGGGGGGGGAGAGCAGCCACCGTTCATTCCCCGTCTTAGATGCTACCCTTCGTGCATCTGATCGTCGTCGCAACAGAAAGAAACATACCAAATGCTCGTGAATGCCTTCAAAGTTTTTCGCCGCCTCCAAGGCCCGACTCAAACCACCAACCCCCCGGGCCCTCGAGAGTATCACCACTCCCGGGCAGACCCCTCCCCTCTCGCCCCGTCAGGTAATATCCAATATCAAAATGGTGTTCAAGCCGTAAAAGGGAATGCAACAATGTTCCACTCCAGTGCAAGTGGTGGTAAGTTAGGTATCCGCAGCGCCGCCGCAGGACAACAACCGTGGCCCCCGTACTCCGTACCTGCATTCGGCACTCGACTCACCGAACCACCACCCACCCACCAACCCGGGGCTCCGACTTGAAAGCTGACCTTGCTTTTGGACTTTCGTACTGCGTAGGTTCGTATAGCTTCATCCTGCCCTCCATGTACCTCCTCAAACGAGCATAATTCCCCCCTCCAACTGCCAACTTCAGGGTCTCTGGCGCCATGGGAATCTTGGAAGATCTGCATTCTGAACCGTTTTTTGCCCACTCTAGAGTCCATGCATTCCAACTGACAGGTTCACCTGAAGGGTTGCATCGCATGCGGTGGGCAAGAGGAGGAGGAGAAGGACGAGAGAATAAGGGACAAAAAGAATACCACCCAGCAATGCCAGTCGAAGAGGAACCACCGCCGCCGCAAGCCCGGCCCCCGAATCAAGCTTCATCGACAAAGCAACAAACAACAACCCTCCGCCCCGCCCAATAAGCACCGCCGTGTATCCATTATCGTGAAAAAAAAAGGAGCTCCTCTCCCGACGGTTGCTTCGTGGTGAGAAAGTGGCCCTCCTTCCCCCCCCGGTATTCCGGCCGAACACGAGAGATCAACGCGTGGCAAAGTCCCGTGGTTGACCGACCGGAGGCTAGGAGCACCGGGCTTCACGGCCCTCCTTGCCTAATGCCGACGTTCTCTCTGGGGAGTGCTGAATCCACGACGTCGGACATGCGTCTCGGGGGACCGGGGGGCGTGTTAGTTGCTATTCACGCCTCTCTCTTCCCACCCACCAAACATATCCTGTAACCAACCCCCTTTTCCTGCCTTCTGCTTCATGTATCAAGACACGCCAATCTTGCCTCTCCCCATGTCTGATTTCTGCAAGAATCGTACGCAAATAACGTCAGTGCCTCCCCTCCAATACTTCCCCGAGTTGCCTTCATCGTGGCTCAGCCCTCTATAAATATATATAATTCCAATGATTTTCTCAGGGGGGGACCGCGATCAAGGGTTCCATTGAATGATTTCCACCCATCGAGAAACCTACCTCGTCGAGAAATGATCATCGTCGCTTTCTGCCCCCCCCCCCCCCAATTCCCCTCTCTTCCCGCCCTTCCTCAATACCCAAGCGCAGTGCAAACCTTGTTCGTTCCAACCTTGATCATGGCATCGTAGTCAGGGACCAATCTGCCATCTCACTTTTGTGCCCCCAAACACCGCACAACACACTGCTGCCCGGCCCCCCGTGTGCCCCCGCAAGACCCACGCCATGGAAGGGTCCATCGAAAAGTTTTCTCCCCTCCAGCAACTTCATCCCCTCCAATCGACAATGACCTCATGATCGACACCGAATTTTCTCACTTGGGCAAACGTGACCGTCAATAATGGCTGCATCCCAGCGGCGCCCGTGGAGACCCTTAAAAGGCATTCCCAGAGCAAATCCACCGTCTCTACCCTGATCCCGGCCGACCACAGGGCGCACGCGGGATGCTCTCCGATGCCACAGCGTCAGCGTCTGTGAGTGCCGTGCCGGACCACCACGATGGGCAACGGCAGAGAGTCAGATCGAGAGAGCCACCTCCACTGTCAGGACCCAAGTCAAGTTGCTGGCACTGAGATTGCCTCTATCCGTAGGTCCGCCACCCATCCGCAACAACAGGATGAGTCGATCTGTTGCTATTATACGAGTCGAACGTTTTTCGTGGTACTCGTCAATCCCCTTTTCTTTTGTGCCTTACGTTCCCGTTGGGGAGTGAAGCTTATACCCGTATGCGCTGTAAGTGAGGGAACGAAATTGTACCTGCGCTTTGCACACAGCACGACTTTGTTTTTGCCGCCGTTAGTGTTGCAACCTCCGCCCGGATACCCTCGTCAACTGGCGCTTACAAAGTTAACCCTAAGCTTCGTCATTTCCTAGTCCCGAGAGAAGGGCACGTTCCGGGGTGGATGACAACGGTCCCTAGAGGCCTTGTTCCCATGTCCGGCAAAGCGCAGGTTGGTGCCCCGGGTCTCCGAGTGTAACGTGAGGTGGACCTCAACCCAAGCAGGCGAACTCAACCGGCTCGGCTACAAGACATTGCCCTGACGCATATTGACGAAAGCTTCTCATCACCGGCGCGTCGGACGGCAACCTTGTATCTCCACTGACTGAATTGCGACCATATTGGCCATATGGCACTCCCCCGGCTGCGGGATCAAGCCCCGAAGGTGTCCTGCGTCAACTGCCCAGCGTTGCATGTGGTAAGATTGGAATTAAGCTCCAGGATGATGGGCCAGGGCGGGTCAGGGCCTGCGACTATTATGTAGCCCCTCTGTTTGGTGGCTGAGAAACCCGTCAAGATGTTTTCTCTGGTTCATACGCAGTACACTCCGACTGACTCGTATGCCACAGTCGGAGCGTAGTTTGACAGGTTTATTGGCACTTAATGGCGGGCGATATTGTCGAATCTCCGTCATAGCCAGTCTGAGCGGCTGTCGCCGTTCTGCGAATCGGGGACTTTAGGGTTCGGCAAGCTATTGAAGTTACGGGCCATGGTAGAATGGTAAGGTACGAGATCCTATACTACCTTGCGCTGACCGCGAGGTAAGCCGTGAAGCAATCTCGATGAACAATGAGTCCATGGAGCTTGCTGGCAACTCTGAGATAAAAATGAATCCGTACCTTTGCCCATGTATCCGTACTCCGTAGCACCAGTGTGCCCCCACCTCCACTGTGGCTGCCGCCACCCTCTACCAAATACCTGGTATTGTTGGCGCTGTATGCATAGAAGCGTGAAGGAAATGGGTGGTTCTTTTCTAAAATCGGCGATCAACGGTCAGCTTAACTTGGGCAGTTGGTCCCCTGCTTCGGCGCTGAATGCGAGGACCCTGAAAGAGCCGTACTAGTGAGCAACCGACGGTTGGTATCGATCGCTGGGTAGGGCTCCGTGGTCTCGTAGTTAGCCTCCTGTACCCCAGCGCCGTTGCGCGGGATGGCCCAAGATGGCTTCAACCATGTGCCCAGATTGGGATGCACACCATCAGTTGTCATAATCTCCTGCGGGCATTGAGCAATGAGCGCTCATGAGGTTATACCGTTATACTACCGGTAGGCGCTACGGAACGCCCTGGGGTCTGCTGAAATCCTCTTACCCCAAGAGTGCGTGCTCCGAAGCCACATGTGCCAGGGCCCCGCAAACATGCATGGCAACCCTCCCACTTTGACGCGCTCAGAAAGGCCATGATCCCAGGCACTCTATCCGTTTGTACCACGGCCGCCCACCCAAGCTGGTCTGAAGCGTTGCATTTTCAAGGCTTGGCGAGATTTGTGGCTCGCGATAACATCGTGCGAGGTCGATGGCAGCTGGCTTCAAAGCCGCATATGCGGACTTCAACTCGGGGCTTGCTGGCCGCTCCGTGCGCTGTTTGCTAGCGCGATATGGACGTGAAATGCCTACCAGGCATGATTACTTGACAGATAATCATCATGCCGTCTCTGGGTCGGCAAAGTCCTGAGTGCTGAGTGCGGGCTCGCATTTGGACTGGACATGGTATCCATGGTCGAGCTCAGGATCCCGGGGGAGAGCTCAGGGAGCTCTTGCTGGAGCCGTCTACTCATTGACAATGTACTCTGTCATCTCCCCTGGTTACACCTTGTCCGTATCCACTCGGTGAATTATCCGGCCAAGTTCAACTGATCAGAGAATTATGTTTCGTGGTATCCGTACTTCGTAGTGGGCAGAACTTGGTGATTGCTGCTGCTCAGGCAGACTCACCAGTCCCAGCAGTTTCCATCAGTCAACGCCACAACATACTCGTGCCGCGTCCCGGGAAGAATGAGGCGCCGAGACTGGCCGACCCCTGTATCTGTATCCGTACTTCGATGCATCGTCAGGCTTAACAGAGCAAAGACGGGGGCCCCGTTTCTAGAGAGAATGACGTTGCTCGCGGCACCTCAGTATCCCCATTTGGACGGCACAAAATGTGTGCAGTGAGGCCCTGAGGAAAGCTCAGCGCGCTCCCCTTTTCGGGAGCTGGTCTGATGGAGGTAAAGCCCATCAGGTGACAGGGTTACGAGTTTCGAACATGTCCCGCGCGACTCTAACAATGACACAGAGAACCATGGGTCGTGTGTTGTCGGGGTCTGTTTCAACTCTCTGTGCAACGACTGTTGATGCAAGTTCCATTGCAATGGCACAACGCTGGCCTTTACCGGTGCCACGAATCAAGCGTGCGGCGCAGAGGTTTCCACACCGCAACTCTCGATGATGCTGCATTGCGGAGAGTTGGCTGAATACGTGAGGGTTAACGACTGTTCATTGGAGCCCTTTGGAGTGGATGGAGCTTGTGCCATCGTGGGATGTTGTTGGTGGAGTCGATGTCGCTTTTCCAAGTGTATCCGTACTTTGGTGAAAACAGCAGCCCGGTGAAGACAGTTTTTTTTCTCTGCTTCTGTTTGGCTTTCTCAAGTACGACATGACATCATTCTGCCGTGGCGGTGCGCTCCCTCCAACATCGACAACCATCCCCGGTCCTTGTCCAAGATGAAAATGGAGACTGAGATGGAGAATGGATATGAAGCACGCGCACGCGGGTCCTGGGCCCCGCATCAGTTTGTTTCTCTCCAAAGCCCCAGGGTCGAAAGCAACAAACGGCGCTTTGCAACGCCGTCCTCTCCATCTAAATACGCCGTGCCAAATCAATGTCAGGTCTCACCCCCAGGAGGAAGAGGAGGAGGAAAATTTCAGTGTTGTACTCCATCTGAGTGGCACCAAACAAAACTATCAAAGTCACAGCCTGAGCTGCGAGGCCCATTCCGACTGGCTACCGGTGTCGTCAGTGAGGCATTTGCCATTTGGCGATGGCAACAAGGCGACGCTGAAGGGGCGAACTCTTACCAAAGTCTACCCACCCATGTTCCATGCACTGGTGCATGTCTGTGTCTTTGATCACGAGACCCATTCCACAGACTTTGCAACTTCTTCCGTACGCCAGGATTGCCTCTCATCAGCTCGCCCACAAACCACGGCAGGTGTGTGCGACGTGAACCGCAAAGCTGGAAATTATTGGGACCCCCAACTACCGATATTTGGCGATTTCTGGGTCTCAATTAGAAGCCTTACGGCCGGATCCTTGTGGTTTAATGTTGGCAATGTTATCCCAACACTGATGCGAATTCATCGGACTGCAACAAATCCATTGGGTCTATCCCTGCAGGATCCTTTGGAAGTCGACTCTGTGGTCGGCGCTTGGATGCCATCGTTATTTGTGTCGTGTGCAGCCGTATCAGAATAGCATTATGCATTAGGAGAAGGCGATAAGTTTGCTATTTCGTCAACAAGTCTGGACCGGAAGACCTCCTGCTCGGCTGCATCATTCTGTGCCGGTAGGGGGATTCTCAGGCCACCCGGTCCAATCTCGTCAAGTCGAGGAAACTCTGTTCAGTAGACTCGAGATTCCATTCTCCTCGGGACGAACTGTTGGGTTGCTGTGCTCAGGAACCGAACAACGACCGTTGAAGTTGATGACAAAAGCAAGCGACGATTGGTCCGTCGTTGCCCTCTGAAAGCTGTGCTGGGATGAACTACCACACCCATGGGCATATTCTCCAGCGTCCTGAGCCGAAGATCAGCATCAGAAACGGGTAGGCCAGCTGCGGCGGCCTGCTCCCGACAACCAGTGCTTCTATTTCGATTCCAAGTCGGTCATTGGCGCCAACCAGTCCCGGCCCAATCGGCAATCCATTCATAGAACCCTTCTTCCTGAGGCTCCTTTACGGATGTAGATCGACTTTCAGAACCCAGAGACACAGGTATCGCGCTTGTTGTCGCAGGCTTGTAGCCCCGTGATTGATGAGTTTCGAACTCTCGACATTAGCCTGTGGGTAAGGAGGTGAGTCTGGGTCGCCATGACGTCAGAGCTTTTCCCTCGTTGTCCCCGCCTCGCCCTGGTAATTTGGGACAGGTCACAGACTCACACCCGCTGCGCGAGACACTCGGGTCTAGAGTCTAGGCATGGGGTTGCTATGCTTGACATGAGACGGTCTGGCCCTCCATTAACCTTCTTTCCTAAGTCGAGGCCTGTGGTACAGTGTTCGGCTCGAGCACTCTGCACTGCTGGAGTACCTGTGCAGCATAGCTACGGGGAGCCCGAGGGGAATCTGAGTAGCTTCCTTTGGGCTCTTCTTAGCGTGGTGCACTGAAGATGTTCCTGAGAGCTAGCTTCGTTGACGTCCGTCTAGAACAAATTGGCAGCTCGGTGATCCCATCTGCAAGGGCAACTGTGTGGCCTGTAGCTGTCACGGCTTGAGGCGGATTCAGTGCCTCCACCGAACTATTGGGACGTGCTGGAAGTTGTTGTGGTCGGCAAGCTCTCGCAGACTGCAGAGGCCGTTGCATTCGCTGTCGGGCCATCGCTTAAGCTCGCATCGACAGTAGATCTTCTTTTGGCCCGCCCATGAAGTGTGACTTAGATGAGTCTTTGACAGCTTTCAATTCGGAACCCCTGGTGCGGAATATCTCTCGCTCATCAACAGACTCCGCTGAAAACCGTTCCATTCTCCAGTCTTGGTGTTTACATAAAGTCTAGCCAGGAACGCATTGAGGCGATGGCATTCAGGATTGTGGTTCTTGTGTTCTAGCCTCCGAGGCTTGCTCTCGTGGTAATTAGTGAATTGTGCGGTAAAGTGAATAAGCTTAGATGAAACAAGGATTGCAGCGTCCGTCCCCTCTCTTGACAGCTACTGGTCCGAGTCGGAAATGATCAGTCGGCGCCCAACTTTGGTAGTCGCTCAATGGATCCCTGGAAGTCGCCTTGTAATCTCCCAAGGACTTCTACTGTGTAAATGAAAGGAGCCATATACCCATCATAAATAAATAAAAAACCGTTTCTCTTGCTTTGATTCGATATGGCTCGAAGGATTCTGGACGAGTCGGCATCCTGAAATGGCTGTAAACAATGCAGCGTCGTCTCAAAGTACCACGCCCGGCTATTCAACGGCCGGGCTATTTGAGTCTGGCGGCGTTTCGGGCCATTTCGATGCTCAAAGAGGCTAAATACGAAACACTCGAGAAGTACTGTGCCGTGGATTTGACGGCGGCCCGGAAAAATCCTCGTCAATTTTCGTTTCCGAAGCCTTGGTTGCATTTCAAGATGGGGATTGAGCTGACTCGAGTAAGCCTTTGGAGGTGCATCTGGGAACTCGCTGGCCGGCAAAATGACGTCAACACGCCTTTTCAATATCATCTGCTATTCGAAATAAGCTCCACGTCAACAGAGAGCCGTTGGGGGCCAATGTGCAATGCATGTTCCTGTTACGCGGCCAAGTTGAAGTCTCCCGCACGATGACTGTGGATACATTTCCGCGTTGCCTTCGAGGCATTGAGGTACCGGACTCATGGATTCCTCAATGCGGTAACAACAAGTGACTCTGACACATTGGAAAGGCTGCCACGATGACCCAGCCATAGTCACCAGCGCTATGCCGCCGCAAGTCTTCAGCAAAAGCGTACTGACGATGTCAGATGTGGTTTACCATCGGGATGGCGTCAACACAAATCTGCCTTGAAAAATGATGGCACCCAATGGTCGCGTGTGAACGGGACGGGAGCTATGCCACGTGCCGTGTCCCGCGCGGGTAACAGTCGTCATGTCCAGTAGCGACAACGGCGCGCCAGACTAACAGAACGTTGGCGACGGTGTGATAGCGCCACTTAGAGTTCACTAGATGGTGCGTAACGGTCGGCAAGGCCAGTCCTCTGGAATAGGATAGCCAGGCCCGAAGCCACCGTTTAGCGAGCAACCTAGGATGTCGAATCAACGAGCCTGCAAGAGGTGGAATTGAAACGCTGAGCATATCTGCATAATGGCAGCCACTACAGCCTCGCTGAGAAATTACGCCGTATGCAAAGAATGCGCGATTGACCCGATGAACGATATGAAATCCGGAGTCGGCCCTGTCAGTAAATCAGGACCGAGAAGGAGCCAACAGCCGCCCGTCCGCTGGGGACCGCCAGGAGGGGGCTCAGGGGTAAATCATGCTCGGTGCCGGATATCGTGTGCATTCTGTTGACGATTGCAGCGCCGATCGCATCTCTGAATCGTGGTTGACATCAAGAACGCTACTTGGGGTTTGGGCTGTGCGGCTTGCCGGGCAGAGATCTGCATTCCCTAGTGTAGACATTGAATCGCCGCCAGGCAGAAAGGAGACACCCCAAGGGCCTGTTGTTGCAATATGCGATCCGAGACCATTGCCGCTTCTGAATCAATTCCCGACTTCATCGAGACTTGAGCGTGGGGTGTCGCCGGCGACTTGTCTCGGCCTGCTTAACCGTCGAAGCGATGATCGACTGAGTGAGCTCTAAGGTTGTCGCTGTTGGCCGACAACAAGCGGCTACAGCCCGTCTTTCGGGATCGCATTCAGACGAACATCACCGAAGACCCTAGTCTTCAAGCTCACGGCCAGCGCAGTGCCCTTTCAATGGCAGCAGTCGTCGGATATGACCGTTTTGGTGTATCCTGCGAACTGTCAAATGACCCAGAAGTCTCTATCTTCGGACACTGGCCGTCCTGGCACAGCTCGATTGGGATTCGGCACCTGTCCATTTTGTCTAGGGCGCTTCGGCGAGGGGCAAAACGGAGATTGCACAGCCACACGGCTTAAGGGTCCAGGGGTCTTGTGGCAAGCCTTCGCCATCTCCAATATCCAATGGGTGTGGTATGGTGGTGTAAGTATTGGAACACGCCGACTTGATTCCTTGGCGGTAGATGTTTCTGGTAGGCTATTTGACTGCTTATGACGAAGAAGCAACTTTTGCCTACTGGCAAAGATAGGGTTGTCAAGCGCTTTACGGACTGACGGAGTACGAATACCTGAGCGTGCAGTTTGAGGTGGCTTTCCGCGGATTAGGCTTGACGGGGATGAACGGCTCGACCAAACTTGGAAGGCATCGTAGCGTTGCAGGCTTTGAGAGCTACCGAGCCGCGTGCTGCTGTACGAACGAAGTGGCACATCGATTTTGTCCACTGACCATCTCTGAGTCCTAGTTGTGTACGGATACCTATAGCTAGAGCGGCTGGGCAGAGACAGTTGATGGAATGTAGCCGTACGGATGGTGCGGTACTAGTTCGCCCTCTAGAGTGCGTCTGAAGCATTGGACGAGGTATCGGGGGGCTGGCAGACTGTCTCGAGTTACCGGATGACATTGATCCAAAAAAGCAAAGACGGGGAATTGCGAGCGACCTTCATCGGAATGACTGATTAAAGCCCGAGGCAGTTGGGCGGCTGCGTCAATCTAGACGAGGTCTGCCCGAAGGGTGATGCAGGTGTTTGACCAGGTTGATCAGGAGTCGAGTAATAATGCGATGAAAGCTTTGTGCAAAGAATATACAATATGCGCACCGCACCGGTGAACATCTTTGGAGACGAAGTTGTACAAAGCTCCGGCGCTTAATGCCAATGCTGAACGTTTTCTCGGGGCGGCGCCGCCGGCATGGGGCATACAGCTGTCAGAGACGCGATGGCGCAAGAAAGGACCGATCCAAGAGACGACGCCTTAATCAGACGATACCCACCGAGCCCACATAGCACTGTGACGGTAGGCACATTAGCAGAGGTGGCAGACTAACGGGAGAAGGATGAGGCCTGTGGACGGGAAAGAAGAAGAAGAGTGTGCTCCGTACTCATAAGGTACGCATGGATGGCACCGATGGCAGACAGCAGAAGAGGAAGCGGAGGATGGGCCAGGGGCGGGGTTAATGGGAATGATGAAGCCAAAGTGAGCATGGCACACGGAAATGCCAGTGCGAGGATGGGGAAAACAAAAAGACGCCTGGATGCAGAACTGGAAATTGGCTTGTGGCAGTGTGGGCAGATGAAGATGAGGTCGGGCTGGCACTGGCGCTGGCGCTGGTAGGTTGTTGGGTTCAGTGTTCTCAAAGATGGAGATGGCGGACGCAGGACGCAGGACGACGAGGGCGAGGGCGGCGGCGATATGATGGGCGAAGGGAGACACCCTGTGCGGGAACATGATGTGATTGAGGAGGACGGGAGTCCCGTGGAGTTGAGTTTTACATTGGAAGAGAACCTGGAAGCCTTAAGGTGCCTTTTGCGCATCATGGAAAGCACCCATTCCCAGTTCCTTCCAGGAGAAGGCAAGGTTCCCAGTACATGAAGTGTGAGGCAGGAGTGAACCAGCCGAGCTTTGCGCAAGGGGACGGGGGAAAGAGCAAGCCACCGCAAACGAAAATCGAGGTGCGATGCATGCTCTGCTCAACTCAGTACCTTGGGGTAAAGGTATTACTATTAGAGAGGTGGCCCAGGCCCCCTCAGACAGAGAGGCAGACATTGTTTAGTGAGGCAGGCAAGGTAATGCTGACTACTACCTTCCATGCTTGATGATAAGGTGCGAGGAAGGCGCCGTTTAAAGTGCCCAGTTAGCGATTAAAGTTTCGGTAAGGCGCCCTTCATCGCACACCTGCCATGTGTGGTGTTTCTGTTTTGAGCAAGGGCGTTTTGCGCTTTCCCATGTTTGAAAAACACCATAACCCGTCTGACCTTAAGGTAGGTGCGAAGTAGACGCTGGAGAGAGAATGGCAAGAGCAAGCGGGAGCAATTGACTGGTGCGCTATTTCTTCCTTCTACGTTCTTTCCGGGAAGGTGCCTCGGAATAAGGTACCTTAGGGTAGGAAGCATTAGAGCATAGCTTCCTTGCCCTTGGTACATGTGGCATGGCTGTTTTACCTTGTTGGTCAAAAAATAAACAAAAAGAAGGAGAGAATAAAGTACCTTACTCCGTGCCTGACCTTACCTCAGCTCCCCATGTCAGCAATGTAGTACTGAAGGTGGTAAGCCCTTGGGTGTGTAGCAACTGCCTTACATCGAGATTCAATAGTAACCCCGATGATATTGGATAATGAGAAGGAGCGAGGGTTGGACGGCACACGGGAGCAAGTACGAAGTGCAAATGGGGAAAACCGCCGCGGTTACGGAGTAAGGTACCTAGGCCTCAGGCACATGGTGCGTATGAACAATGTATCAATCTGGATGTTTATTGCTTCGTTAAAGAAACGGAAGGCACCTGCCTATGGCCTGCGTTTGCTTGGCTGGCCGAAGTTGTGCCTCCGTCTCCGTCCCCGTCCCCATCCATCACCGAGCATCTCCATTCTCATCTTTGCACCCAATCTATGGCTACTATTGCTACTACGGTTAGCTCGAGAGGGAAAGCTGTCCTGTCGCAATCGAGCCGGCACACGGATGACGGCTCGCCAACAAATGACCACCAGGGCTAGCCAAGCACCAAGATGGGACACACGGCAACGGCGACGGCGCCGAAATCTGATCCCAAGGACCCCAAGGGACCAAACGTTGTGCGGGCTGCAGAGTACAAGGTACCTTGTCTTGGGGTGGGAAGAGGCACGCAGCAGGCGCACGAGGGGAAAGCATACACCGGTATGAAGCCAGGCCCAATCCAGACAGAAGAGGGCCAGAAGGGGCCTGCCATCTGACAAGACTCGCGCGTTTCCTCATTCCCGCCTGTTCAAGGCTTCAAGCCAGAGTGAGAATAGCTCCCCCGACCACGAGACACCACCCGACTGCACCAGGGCAGGCCGCGCCGCCGCAGAACCGAAGATGAGGGACCGACTACCTTACACTAACTAGCATCCGCAACTTAGGTCGCGAATGCTAGCAAGGCCTCCGTGGATGGTACCCATACTCCGTGGTCCTTTGCATTTTGCGCAGCACTTTTTTCTTAATTGACTGACGACGTCTTTTGCCTCTCACGTCTATTCCGAGCCGCGATCCCAATCAATCTACCATACTAATCGGCTCTGTCAGAGAGTGGTCAGCTAAACCAACTACGTCAGATTGGAAAGGTCGCCGCTGGGACGGAGTAGCGCGGCTTCGTCCCCCTGTCCATCCCCCACTCTCCGAATCTCTCTTCTCCGAGTCTACTGAAGTTAGAAAAAGTGTCGGCTGACTGTGCAGGGGAAGGAGAAAAGCAAAACAGAACGGCTGGCAGAGAGGTGACGCTGTGTATGTATCCGTAGTGCTGTATTCCGTCGGTATGGATACAGATACACTACTCTGCACCTTAGCTTGCGTAATAGCAGCCTTGGCCAAATAAGAAAGGCATCGGAGAGTGCAAGAGCTCGAGCCACGCTTGAGGTGCCACACTCGTCGGGGTTGAGCTTGACACTGGCGGCTTGACTGGCGGTGATGAATGCGCGCGCCCCCTTTCCATAACGTGGGTGACTCTATTCGAAGCTGGGGGCGCCAGAGGCAACACTCAAGAGAGCAAGGTATGAATACATCTGGACTGGAAGGATGGGCTTGACCTCGGTCTGATGGGGCCACAGAGCTGCGCGTCACGGACGGGAGAGAGAGAGAAAGAAACAGAGAGATTCGGTCAGTCCGTCACCTCACCTCACCTTACCTTACGTCGGTCGCCTCCCTTGTTCGTTCCCGAATCTCCTCATCGACTTTGCAGTACTTGGTACCTTACACATCAGCGAGGGCACTTTCTCATTCTCCCGCATCTCACATCCATCTCAGTGATGATGATGGGGTAAGGAGTACGTATCCATACTTGGGTGCTCGAGAGAGACATTGGTACAACCGTTGCCGTCTTTTTTCTGAAAAACACGAGGGGCGTGTGCATAAATGAGCCTTGTCGACACATCCCATCCCGGGGGGGGTCAGCAAGCGGGGGGTGCGATACAATGCTCATTGTCGCGCACTAACAATTATTTTTTCCAAGATGGACAGTCGGCCTGGCAAGGGAGGGGGGATCGAGTGGAGGAAGCCGCCGATGGACATGCCCTGCCCCTGCCTGCCCACTGCCACTGCCCACACACGACCTCACAGTCGCGGTAGCGGTACGGAGTACAGACCAGACCACCTCACCTTACCTCGAGTGAGCAGGAGCGAGGGGAGCAGCAGCAGCAGGAAGGGGAGAAACAGCGGCACGCATGTACTGCAAGTCGAGTCCCACCTCCAAAGACACGTACCGCTACCTCGGCTGACCATGTGTCTCACGCAAGACAGCAAGTAGTCGGAACCTCGCATGTCCACCCGACCCGACCAGAAAAGCCAACGAGGGACAAAATCCAGCCCAGCTGCGCAGTGGCAGCGGAAGCGGCAGCTCCAGCAGCAGGCCGACCTCACACATCACACATCCAATCCAATGGCACCCGACACAATATCGTCTTCTTCCTTCTAGTTCTCCCTCCCCCGTCCGACTCGTTTCTCTGCCTGCCTTACCTTACTCTACATATCCTACCTTACCTTCACGGTGCTGTGATCCAAAGGGAGCGAGCGACTGTTTGTTCCTCATACTCAACATCTACCTACCTTACTTTCTTCCACTCGATCCAACTCGACTTTGCTCTTTCGTAGTAGTACTTGAGTTGACATCCATCCCTCTGCGTATCCGTACCTTACTTTACACAACTTCGCTCTGCCGTGCATCATTGCTCTGCTCAGCTCTGCTCCCGCCTCACCCACCTCGAGTCACCTCAGGAAAAGGTACCTTACCTTACTGCCGGAAATCCTCCGTTGCATACATCACAAACACACCCCACTGCGATTTCTTCATATCTTCCGCCAGACTTCTCCCATATACCGGCCTTCTTCTCCATCCTTCTCCTCCTGCCCGACTTCTCCTCACATCTTTTACTATTCCATCTCCAACTTCCGTTGTCCTCCTTCGTTGACAGTCTTGCAACTCATTCCACCTCTTTTGTGTCCCTCGACTCAGCTACTGCTGCTGCTGCTGCCTGACCTCAACTAGCTCACCTCACTTCCACATTTCATCCCATTCCCACAACCGCGAACCTCAGAGGAAAGAAAAGCGAGAGGGAAAGAAAAGAGTACGTACTATCAGCTACTTGTCTTTGCAGTCTCGCCCAAGCACATCGTCAGGTACCCATTCCCCCCGACCATCCTCACCCATGCCCATTTACCCATCTCTCCCAACACCCATTTCCATATCCCACACACCCATGCCCTTACCAGCATCAACCCAAGGCCCCAAGGGCCCCAGTTCTCTTCTCCAAGGAGGTCCTAGACCCAGGTCCCATCCATCTTCATACCCATCAACCCAGGACCCAGCCCAAAGGGCTCACTGCACCGTCGCTCAACCCGCACGCACACCCCCATCCTTACCAGACCTCTCTCTACTTTACCTTGCTCTGCCTTACAAGCGCGCATTCACACATACATACATTAGATACCGCTCATCCCATCCATCCCTCTTCCCTTGGATTGTCTACCTACCCGTCTTGCTTGAAGTTCTGTTCCGACCTTCCATCGTAGCCGCGTCTCTTCTCGCTCTTGCGCACTATTCCAACCTCTCTCCCGGCCCCGGAGCATAATACGCACACCTCGCCCACGCACGCGCCGTGTTGTCTACCGTCCATTTACTCACCTTGAGCCATAGGTTGTGTACCAAGCAACGCACCATTACAGGCCGTACCCGAAACCAGACACCAAGACCTGAGACCCTTTGGCGAACCAGCAGACTACCAATTGCTGCTACTCCTGGTGCGCGCATGGTCTCTGTCTGCCAACGTCTTGGTCTCCTCGTTTGCGCCTCTTAAACAAGCCGCTACAACCGCCCGATTCATCTCCTCGGTGAAGCAGATCCAATATCGACAGAAACGCCCACTGCGCATCTAGGCCATCGTTACTCCGCCGCGCATCCTTGTCTGTCCACCTTGCTTCACACACGTACTTGCCAGGTACCCACCGCATCCTCTAATATACCGCTCTCTCCCCACGGACGTCATACCGGAGCGGCCTTTTCCTCTCGAACTGCAACTTCTCGACCTTTGCTAGCGGCTCATTCGACTTTGCACATCACCATTTGAAGAACCAATTTCGCATCGGTTTTTTTCTTCCCCATTTGGTTCCGCGACCGCGTACGACGCTATCACCTACCCATTCGCTCGTTTTTACTTCCGACCGCTCTATGAGGCGCCAAAGCTCGGCCTTCCCCCACCTGACCTACGCTCGTTAAGGAAGTTCAGGCTTGCTCAGCTGAATCACGGCAGACGAAGAAGAAAAAAGAGACAGGCGTCGCAAAGCAGCAACACGAGGGCGAGGATTCGGACCGTTCGATTGCTCGCCAGAAAGAGACTGGATTTGGGAGATCACCCGCAACTACTGAACACCAACTCGGTATCGCTGTCACTAGGCAGCGCGCAGATCTACTATCAAGATGTTTCGCCAAAGGTAAGCTCTGCCATGTTTTGTCGTTATGCGCCGACAAAAATAGCTGTGCAGCCCAGCTCCCCGCACAAGATGCGCGCGTCGTTGCGCCATCTCGAAACCTTTTTGCGCCTGCCCGGACATGTACTGACTCGTGTGCCTGTTCACAGAACAAGCGCCCAAAAACCCGGCGACGAACTGCTGGCCACTTTTCGAAAGCAGTTCCCCGAGGTAGCTGTTACGACCACGGCCCCAGTTGGCGCCGCGAGCGCCGCCGTTGATAATACGGGCATGGTTCCGTCTATCCCGGGCATTCAAGAAAGGTCAGTACAAATATCATCATGCATCTTTTCTTGAGTTTTGCCGTTGCTTCTACGGCACCCGGCCGCGCCCGCCGGGATAAGTCCAGGCAGAAACGCGGGGTACTCTTGCCCACGTGTGGATCAAGAGGACTCATGCGCAGAATTACTTCCAAAAAAGATGCTTGATTTATCCGACTCTGTGGCTAACATTATACTTGCTGTAGAAGCCACAGCCTCAGCCATGAAGCTTTCAGGGATCAAGACCCAACGCCCAGAGCTACGAATGAACCATGGAGGTTCACGCCATCGCTGCTTGACCCCAACTCGTTCTCCTTCACCAACTTCGCCAATGCACCGCCCGGTTACTACACTCCCACGCCGGGAGGCACCAACACCATCTATCATCCTCAAGCCGGTGACTTGCACACACCTACCCTAGGGCTCGGCATGGGTCTCGGGACCCCTCTGTCGATGCCTACGTCTGAAGGCGCAATGCACGCTGGGCAGCCTATGATGGACCTCGCCGGGTTCCAGGGTATGCAAGGAATGCACCACCCTCAGCAGTTTCAGCAACCCTTCAATCCCTTTATCCAGCCTCCGGCACACCAGCAATCCTTCGCCCCCTCGTCATTTGTTCATCAAGACACCGGATATGAGACTATGGAGCAAGATGGGTCACCAATGAACTCTGATCCATCTGAAGAGCGAATGGCTTCTATCGACAGCGCATTTCACAACTCGCCCATGGTTGGTTTCCAGGGACGCCAATTCGGAGGCATGCCCATGGCCGCAGTCATGCCACCATCTGCTGAAAAGTTCCGGTTTCACGCTACTTTGAATGCCCCTACCGCCATGATCAAACACGCCGATGAAATTCCCGTGACGTATCTCAACAAGGGCCAGGCTTACTCTCTGTCTGTGGTCGATACCAATGCTACAATGCCTGTGGCTCCGGGGACCAAATTCCGCACCTTTGTCCGGATCTCCTTCGAAGACGAGCAGCAAAGGCAGAAGCCCGGCGTCTGCTGGGCTTTGTGGAAAGAGGGACGAGGCACGAACGAAGCTCATCAACGAGGCGGAAAGCTCCAGGCCGTGGAATATGTAGAGGCAGGCCAGCCGACCGAAGGCGACGACAAGAGAACCCGTGTTGAGTTGGAATCGTCTTCCTTTGACGGGTTTTCAGTGGTTTGGACCCCCGGCATCAACGGCGCCCCCGAGTGCAACATTGCCGTACGCTTCAACTTTTTGTCAACCGACTTTAGTCACTCCAAGGGTGTCAAGGGCATTCCAGTAAGACTCTGCACCAAGACCAGCACATTCCCGATAGACACCGCACAGCCAGCAGCCGACGCCAACCCGGAGATCTGTTTCTGCAAGGTTAAGTTGTTCCGCGACCACGGTGCCGAGCGGAAGCTTTCCAACGATGTTGCACACGTCAAGAAGACCATCGACAAGCTCAAGCAACAGATAACCCAAGCGGAAAGCGGCATGAAGGACTTTGGAAAGCGCAAAAGGTCGAACGCTGCAGCACAAGTCAAGGGTGCAGAGCAGCGACCCGGCAAGGTTCAGAAACACAAGCGAACTTGGTCCATGTCCTCCACCAGTTCAGCCGGGGCCGGAACTCGCCCTCCGCTCGAAGAAGATTTGCACTTCAAGCTTCAAACATTGCAGGATATGTTTACCAGTACCCGACCTGTGAGCGTATTGTACCTACGCGGCGAAGAACTCGACGATCCAGACATGCACCCCGTTTCGCTTCCCGGAGAGCAAGGCGAACTTGCCAAGGTAGAATCCCGCGAAGGCCCGGCATGGCAAGCACGGAGTGGCCGCAGTTCTGTTGCCGGCTCGTCTCTAGTATCACCTTCGCCGAGCTCCCTATCACTAGCGTCTCAGGCTTCAGTTGTCCCCAACCGTCAATGGGCCGGGTTTGAGGGCGAGAGCTCTGGCGAACCTGCTTCCCGGCAAGGGTCAGACCAACCTACCAAGGTCACCAAAACAGATGATGCGGGCAATTTGAGCGGCTGGATCGAGGCTCTAGGAGTGGACCCAGCTTATCGTCCTCCTCCAGAGCGCGTGGTGAAGCCCGCAGCCTGCTTCTACATTCTCCGACCCAACACAATGGAGCCAGAGAAGCGGGAGTACTACCGGGCTATCTACTTGGCCCAGAGGAATCTCAAAGACTTCAACTATCGTGTGGCTGCGAAGTGGAACCTGGACCCTTCGAAGATTCTGCGGACAGTTCACGTTCTCGATCGTGGTCTCGAGGTCGAGATAGACGACGATGTCATCCAAGAACTCAGAGAAGGCCAAGACATGAGGCTCGAAATCAAGGAGATCTTGCCCGAAAACCCCGTCCAGCTCAAACGCGAATGGGACATGGCCGTCGATCCAAGCGATGGCGACGCCATGGACCAATCATCTGCACAAGGCGGTTTCGAATTGCGCCTTAACTTTTAATTTTCACATAATTGGATCCATCTCTACTTCAGCAACAATTGGATGGGATTCGGATTGGGGACAGGCTTCGTTTTTCATTCTGCTCGTCACCAAGGAAGCCACTAGGATATGGGTGGCATAGGCATACACGCGCTCGCACACGCATGGTTGGAATATCGCTCCGAAGGCGTTGTTGATTTTGAGATACCAAGTCCCTGGATGGGCCGCTTCTTCTTTTCAACGCTTCTCGCCACACGAATCGTGGGCGACTTTATGATTTGGGTATTTAGATCTGGGTCACTATGGGCAATCCTGGGCAGCAAAAAACACAAGATATCCCGCCCTTCCGCAAGGGCCGTTCGGCACACGCTCGAGGGGCTCGTTGGAAGCGCGACGGGCAGACACATGGCGAAGAAGACCCCACAGACAACCCGGACTTCTATTGCCCTTTCGACCTTGCCAATGGCCTCTCATGCGACCTTTTTCCATTCTTTTCTTTCATTTCACGCATCCATACCTTTTACCATACTATTTGGTACCCAACTCTCTGTCTTTCATTTGTTCGAGGCAACACATTGTGTGTGTGTCTTCGCTTCCTGAGCGCTCAGGAGCCATGTAGCTTGGCCGACGAAGTGACGCAAGCATTGGAGGGCACAATTGATAGAGACGAGCTCCCTGCACTGCAATGCATTGCGGCTTGTACCATAGCAACATACCCGCTGATTCCTTCGGTCTATCCGGGAACAGAGAATTTACGGCATTTACATGAAGTTTGCATTTTTATCGCAGCGCCCGCATCGAGCATATTTCGAATTGAGATTGCCAGGCCCGAGAGACCGAACCACAGAAACAATGGCTGACTCTAGTGCTCATATCGGTTCCGTATAGGTCATGCATGGCGGTTATTACTGACTGGGACACAGAAGCCGCCGTTTAGGTCGTTATGCACGATGATTGGAGGACGGCCGTGCTGTGGTTAATCTCGCGTGGGAAGCGCTCATTTCGACCGTGGGAGCCACCGGGGAGGCGTTGAAACCGCTGTCGAAGTGTACTTTGACTAGGGCCATCGATGGTCTAGACCACTGTCATCGCGGGTCCGGTTGCTCCATCATAATCGAACAACATGAGCGGAGACTTCCCTCTCGCAATAAGGACGGATCCAAAGTTTCGGTCTGCCGCGCCTGGGATAATCCCTGAGTAAGGTCATCGAGTCCACGATTGCGTCGATGAAAGGCGACCGTCTTTCTCCAGCCACACAGCGTTTCCCGTCCGATCGGTCCCATTACGACCTGCTTGGGACAAAACGCTCCAACGCTCTGACACCGCGCCGCGCCGACGGGATCCGGGCGTATTCGTACCCTCGAACATTGGCGAGGCTCTCGCCTGGGGGTCGCATCCAGATCGTCACGCTGGTCCTCGGTGAAATCACAAGAAAATCCGACATTGGGGCTCGTGAATACGGCATCAACTAATTCCTACGAGCTTTGACACCCACGGTTCATGTTGTTCAGCAATCCCAGCCAACCGGAGAAGAAGATACAACTTCTAAGGAACAGGGCCAAACGAAGTCTATTTTCTTGCGACTCTACGGGATGAGAAAGATTAGGCAAGCACATGGTACAGGCAGAGGCGATAAGTTTCTATCGAGGATGGCAGCCCAAATCCATACAGCTGCTTGAGTACCACTGGTACAGCTATTCTGCGATCGAGATTCTCGAATTGGGGTGGAATGATCACTCAACAAACATGCCTCGGTCAGCAAATTAGTCAAAATGTTTGACAACCTATCGAGTGCTTTCAGTATGGATGGAAGACACATCAGGTGCTCATGCGCTGCAAGGGGTCCATCGCGACATACCCCGACAGCTCCGCGGCCACCGACTTGCGAATAGCGGGGCAATTGCTTACTTCGTCCGATCCGTCAGCAGACCATTCCCCCGAAGTCCCCGGCGAGACACTTACACACCGGCCGAATTCCGGCCATGCCGTGCGATCGGCGCAGTACAAGATACCTCGCGAGGCCGCCCGACAATTCCCCTCTCTGCTCTACGTCAAGCCACAGCGATCGCCGCCTCTCATTGCCTTTTGAGATTCACGAGCCACTAATGATGTGGCGAGTGCTTGCGTGTTTCGAGGGTCTGGAAGCGCCATGGACTCTTGTCTCATTCGCTCGAAGACGTTTCCTCGGATGAGCCAAATATGAGTCAAAATTTGAAAGTTGAGCTAGGTAGTACCTAAGACGACCTACATACGCATACCTATCCGTGCCGTGAAGCCGAGAAGCCACATGTGGCGCAAGCGACGCACCACAGGACCAAAGATGGGCGACTACCTACGACTACAATGGCCCATCATGAGCGTGTTGGATGCTGCGTTGCTCGGCTACCTCACAGAATTTGTGGCTGAGGGGTGTGTAGAGGAAGGTTGTTGGTCGATACTTTCGAGCAGCAAACGTGTCAACCTCGAAGAGCTTGATATCACGACACCAGCGTACACAGACAACCACCCATGCTCATACGATTTGATCGCCTACGTATCATGGCACCATCTCACCAAAAAACGATGCCGTATCATATCACAAGCACATCACCTCAGTAGTCTAGATCGAAGGTGTCTATTATGGAGGCCGCCATGGGCTAGAGCTGCAAGATGAACGACCGGCCTCTTGTACAGCCGCAACCATATGGCTGTACGAAACCCTCTTTACCAGACGATGTCAAACGACAAGCCCTCAAACGACGTTATGTCTCTAGATCACGCACAGAAAAGAATGAAGTGGATCGCATAACGCCAATAGACTGAGAGGTGTTGGATCTCCCACTTGATCTCTTGATCTGATGTCTTCGGCACCAATAGCCCGTGACGTCTGATACTCCAGACTGCCGAGGTGAGGGTTCGTGATTGAAATACAGTCTCATCATGTGGAACTGCTGCTGGAAGACGCCAAACCCAAGAAATCTAACAACATCGCAGAGAAACTTGAGGCGCATTCCGCCGGTAGTCTTGAACATTTCCGACAGATACATTCAAAGAGGGGCTTGCGTGCGGGGAATTCGGGGTCAGAAAACGACCTTGGCATGCGGAAAGCGAGGCTTTCGCCTTACCAGGTCGATCTCCTGCGGCTAATGGTAACGGTAGCACCTTCGGCCCTGGTCGCATGCGAAACCATGGTCCCATTGCTGACGGGGAAAAGCGGAGGGATACTTCGAAGATTGCCCAACTTTCATCAGAGCCTGATAATGTCTCAAATTCTTCAGGCATTGTCTAAGAATTTGGAGCTGTACTTCGTACACATCAAATCACCCAACAAGAGAAAAGCAGCGGTAAGCAGTCCTCCGTCCACGCGTCTCATACCATGTCGCGAAGACACGGATGCAAGACCCTGCACCTGAAAGTTAATGATTCTAAAAGGGTCTGCATCATGCAGCGGCACGAGTGCACGATGAAGGTCTACGCGAGCAGGTGAAGCCACAGGTCCTGCAATCCAGGTACCGGTACATTGGAAGATGGAGTGCCAGCCTGCCAGCCACGGCCTAGAAATGGTGGAGAGCACTCGCCACAGATCAGTTCTCAAGTCGTGCAGCAGACGCTTCTGAGTGGCTCAAGATACGAGAGAGACTGGGACCTTTTGTCCTAAGGGAGTGGCTCAATCGGCTTCCCAAAACGGAGCTTTACACGCTGATCATTGACGACCAAGGGAGCATCTCCAGGACCAAAGAAGAGCCTGGACCCAACGAGCTGTAAGAGAGACCTCGGAGAGACAGCCTTGCCACAGAGCTTCTTCGGCGTCTATTGAACACGAAGATACGTACTTCATGCAGAGAAAAGGAGGGCGGTCGCATTCCAGATGACCTCTGTGCGTCTGTGACGAGACAGGATGCGCCATGATTGCGCGGCTACTAGCCACAGTTGGTGCCACAGGTCGATAATCCGGCGCCCATGATCCTCCGTGGCATGAAGATCACTGCAAACTATATCTCAAAGTCGCATCATTCTTCAGGGGAATTATCCAGTCAGATTCATCAAGACCATGACATCTCAGCTGGCCAAGGGTTCAGCCCCTTCGCGTAAAACAATTAGGTTTAGCGAAGGGTCTAAGGCCTCTGTTCGGCTTCGACCTCGTCCGCCACAAGTGTAGAGAAGATGCCGATCACTTGCTTCATGTGGCTTTGAAGGCGAGCCACACTTGGAGCGTTCAACCGATATGTGTGGAGAGTTACGTCGCTGAAGTGGCTGAGCTGCTGCTTCCCCGGGGGGTGTGCGCCAGGTGTGGAAGAGGTACGACTTCTGACTGGCTCTGGTCTGACGCACTCGCCACAATTGAAGGGGGACGGATGGGGGAAACAAATGGCGTTCGTGCGTAGGTGCGGCTTGTGCAGCCGTCGGACGCAGTGGGCGCCCCAGGGGTGAGTGTCTTTGGGGTCTCGTTAGGAAGAAGTCACTTTCTATCTGGCCAACATCTGGGCCGCTCATTGGGTGACAGGACCCCTACACAGTTCCAGACTCTTGGGATCGCCGAGGATTGGGGTGCCACGAGGGCTCGGGACTCGGGAGGCATGGCGGAGGGGTTCCATCAGAAGAGGGACGTCTTGGACCCAGCCACAAGGGACTCTCGCCAAGTTGAAGAGGATAAGAGTCGACGACGCCCCATGGACCAACGTTCAACGCGGCTTTCTTGGTTGATGGAGGTGAGGTTTTGGTGCTTTCTCCACGCTCTTACACCAACAATGCCATGTCTTTTTCTCAGATTTGCTTCTACGACTCCTTACTTCCTCCAGGACACAGCGTCTTCAAGGTGAGAATCCCCCTTCTTGTTTCCTCGTTTCTCCTTACCCCATCCTCCACCTCCTCTCCAGCCACATTGAGTGACTAGGTTTCTCTACTCGGTAGCGGAGTGACGCTTGTCTTGCCGCTGGAACGTCAACGGTAAGCCAATGGCGACGACACATGAGGCCTGTCGGTTTCCCGAAGCGGTAACTTGAGGCTTTTGCCACACCTGAGAGCTCTCTTATGAAGGAAGATCGCGAGTTCGTGGCGGTGTTCCCCTTCCACACCCTTTCTGGCCCTTGGCTCGGAACGTGGGGGGGCGAGGGTGAAGGAGGAGTGAGAAGAACGTAGGCGAGAAGGGGCTAGGGCTGCAGGATCTCGCGATTTACGTCCTCTTCACTATCTACTGGCCTGTTACCTGCTGCATGAGGGCATTCCCCTTGTAGAAGAGCAGCTGAGACGGCGATTCTCGCTTGCCAACTGGCTCCTTGTGGGTGCAAGTGCTCCCTTTCGGGACCTTGAGGATGTATCAGCGTCCACAGGTGCCACCTATAATCGGTCTCACTCCCTGTAGGACAGGCGACAAGCGGACGAGAAGCCCTTGAGGCAGCGGAGATAGGCGTTTTCACTGGTCAATGGGCAGGATGGTACGGGTGGCCAGGCGGAGAGCTGTCGCCACGCGAGCAAGAAACTTTCCCCTGGCTTGTTTCCACGATCGGCAAGAGAAGCCAACTCTCCTGGCAGCGAAAAAGGGCATCTTTCACCACAAGAGACCACTGGAGAGGTTTGTCGCGCAGAGCGATGTTCAGATCTGCAGCCTCTGTCACCTGGAATACGACGGTGATCGTGTGGCAGGAGTGCCAATGGAAACGCGATCGCCGTGGGAAGATGCCTTGTAGGTGCAGCTGTCGCAGTATGCCGAGTGGCATTGAGTTTAGGGCTGAGAGGTGCCTTTTTCCTCTACTGCTGCTTCCCCCATTTCGCCAGCTCGCCACCCTACACCTCTCTGTGAGCTCTCAGAGTTTCTCTGGGGGACCTGACCTGGCAGGCTGGCGAAGAGGCACGTTGAGTGGCGGGGATCGGCAAACACGTTTTGAGAGGGGGGGCCTCGGCACGGTTGAGATGGAGGCCTATGATCGGCTGGGGATGACAGAACTCTGCGGATGATGGGATGTTTCAGAAGCTTTGCGAAGGCGAAAAGACAATGGACGACAAGACGAGCATGAAAAGGCAGGGATTTTCCCGGATCTCTTTGCGATGGTCTTTTCTTTCTGACGGTTCTGACGGCGAACAAGAGGAGTGAGATCTGCAGATCGACCATTTGCAAGAAGCGGGGGGAAAAGGTTGTGGTGTTTTTTTTGTTGACCACCTTTTGCGTGGTTTTTGGTATGGGAATGGCTATTTGCATAGCCTTTTCTGCGGTCATCCGAATCGGCCCGTTTTTTTTTTTTTTGGATTTCAGTTCAATTGATTCTTGGATTTATTTGGGTTTGAAGTCGTTGATTTTCTGTTCTTTTGCAATGCTCGTATGTTTAATTGGAATTGAATTGATGAGGATTTTGGGGTTACTTTTCAGGTGAGAGGAGGCGAATGGTGATCGGCGGTGATCGGCCGTACGTCATTGCCCGTTTCTATCAGCTCCGCGACGTTTCGGAAACGGGCGGGGGACAGCGTAGGACGGCCGGCGGGAGGAGAGGATGGGGCCCTGTTGCCACATGAGAGAACGAGAATTTACCTATAATTCTAATGATTTCTCTTGCAACTTTTTCTTATGCTTTTTGGTGTGTGAGACTGGTTCTCTATCGTGCGACTTGAAGATTCTTCTGCGGAATCGGGTGGATGGGCGACGCTATGGGGGAAATGAGTTCGGGACAGCGACAAGACGACGAACGGATTCATGGATGGGACTGCGACCTAGTGGAATGAGGATATTTAGAAGGATGGTACTCAGGTCCTCTGAATGGGAACTTGGCAATGGGGATGGACGCCCGAGATCGTGTAGATGGACGGAAAGCGGGGAGATACTGGACGCGAATTGGGCAACAACAACGAACACAAATAAAACGAATGGGATAAACGATGATACGATCACGGCGATGGCGAGAACGTTGCAACGGATTTGTGTTGATGGAACCATGAGACATGAATGACGATGCGAGAGACATACGCAACCACGAGGAAGGATGGTTGCCCATGGATTCTGCCGACTCAACCCCCAAGGGCATTTTCGACGTCCGGAATGACGATATAAGGCAAGAGATGGATGGGAAATACCAGACTGTGATACCGAAGCGGATCGAGTCGAAACGCGGGATGGTGTTTCCTGATGAGCGCAATGGTGAAGATGATGCTTCGAAGGAGGGAGGGGGCTGGTACTCGGTACTCTCGCTGCACAGCCGTGCTCTGAGGCTGCATCGACGTTTGAGAATAGGTCTTGGGGAGTTTCATGGGGGGATGGGTTGAGTGGACGGAGATGGGATACCTAATTGTACGACGAGAGAGTGTATCTGGCTTTTGGGTTGGGACGGGGGAAAGGTGAGTTGGTATTGGAGCGGACATGCCGTCTGGCTATGCCTTCGTCGATAGGAAGTGTCTCGTCAAGAGTCATCCATCGTTCACCCGTCAACCTTCGACCGGCAATGAAAGCGGAGCAAGGTGCTTTCGCCGTTGGGGTTGTGTCTAGAGAGGTTGCTGTTCAAGGTAATTGTGTCAGGCGAGGTATTGTCTATTCCTTCAACTGTCAGTCGTGGGGGTTTCGTTATGGAGTTGCAGTCGGTGCTACGACTGCCAGCTCTCAAGGATCAGATTGTTTTACTGTCACAACCTTGGGTAGTAGTGTCCTGAACGCAAGGCGTTTATGAGCCTTTACGGACTACACCCTACACTATGTCCACCTTTGCTGGGTCTCGTTGTGGTGACTCTGGATGAGAACCTCGAGGGCACAAGGGTTAAACCAAGCGGGTTACTGAACGCCCACGAAAATACCTGTGCTTCTAGGTCGTCCTTGGATGGCCAAGTGGTGGGTTTCCCAGCGTTTATACTTTGGTGTCTGTTGCATGGCGGATAGTTTGCGCCCGCCCCTCTGCAAACTTCTGTCCTCGAGATCTTTGCGCATTATCTGTGGTGCTCCCTTTTCATCCTTGCCATCATCGGGATGAGACATAGTTACCAGTTTAACTCAAGTAATACAATGGCAAGCGCCATGAGACCTTGTCAGATACCAAGGCCTCTCAGTTATTTGTGTTATGTATAGTGGGAGGGAGGTAGGAGTATGCGCAGTCTTGAAGTAATTATCTTCTGGAGTATACTGAATTGTCAGGGGAGTGCAGAGCTATGCTTTCGAGGACCACAGCAACCATGCAATCCTATACACACGTAGCCAACAACAATCGTAACCATACTGCAGTTGTAGTTGACTGCAGGGCACCCTGAATATATACCCTCTAACCTCACGCAGCCGTTCGAACGATCCTCCAGGCACCGGTGACTAATGCCATCGACTCCCTCAGCACTACATAGCCTCTTGGTGAAAGCTGAAAGTCGCTGTTGCCCCAAGATACACTTCAAAAGATAAACGTCTCTTTGTCTTGATCTAACTAAAGATACCTTTTCTTTATCTATCACGCACGCTCATCCTCCCAACATCGTGAACGAAATCGAACAGGTGTCCTAGATTCTAGGAATGACTAGAAGTTTACTATGCCTCCGAGATCCCTTCCTTCGGATGTTGACACTTGTGGGAACCTGGTCCCTCTCAGATTTCCTGACCGAAAGAGTCTCCTCGTGCCCTTTCATGGTATCGTCGAGCCGGCGTAGAAGCTCTTCCTCATAGTCCTTGCCGAAGCCACGTCTCAAGTTTCAACCTCGACGTCTTTTCTCAGTCTCTCCTTGCCTTCGAGCTTGACTCTGAAAACCCCTGACCCAGAACCAATTCCACAACATGGAGGGACTACCGACAGAAGAGCCGAAAGCAGATCTTATCCTTCTCGTCCAGGAAAAGCTCTAGCGGGACAGTCTCGGGGCTCTCATCACCAAAGCTCCGATCGCGAACCACAACTGGAATTTTCCTACTCCGCAGCGCTTTCCACGGGGCCTTGTCTGTCGTCGGGCGTTGCAGAGAATAGGTGATCCTGTCCGGTAACCCGACGAGTTGAAGATGCTCGGGCCCACGCTTGCGAGACCCTAGCCGGTAGCGTCCCGTCTTCAAGTACCCGGCCACTCCGTAGCTGGGATGCGTCCTGTGCTTGTCCACATAGACTCGCTTGATACTCGGCAGGCAGAGGCTCCACTCGAGCGCGCCAGACAGCTCCTCTGGGTATGTGATCCTCGAACTGAGCCAGCCGAATCTGACATTTTGGACAACCCGGAGGATTCCGTTGGCCGTCGCGCTAGGCTGCGAGCGGGAGGAGGCCTGCTGGCCGCTCGGTTGGGCAAACGGCCACGGCTGCGTGCAGCCGGTCTCGATGTCGAAATTGATGATCCAGAAGACGTCAAGTGCTGGGCAGGCCCAAACACAATCCTCCTTCACAAGTTTGGCGACGATCTTTTCGACGCGTGGATGCGCCAGTATATGGCGTTCGCCGCGATAGCGAAGGGGATGGAAAGTCTTCAGGGCCATTGTCCTGGTCTGAGAGCAGACTTGCAATGGTAGTCGGATACTGTTGAAGTGCTGCCTCGAGGGAGTTAGCCTCGTGTCTTGGATTTGTGGGTAGCATAGTGGTGAGTAGGCTGTTACGTCGTCTTGTAACTTGCGCCCTGGGTGTTGGAGTCTGTGAGGGTCTTGACTTTGACAAATTTCCCACGTAATGGGCTGGCAATCGGCGGCGGCACCTGCGATCATCTTGTCGAATATCATAAGTATGATCTCGGTTGGAAGATGGGGGAGGCATCGAGCCTCCTCCACTATCTTTGAAGTCTTTTGCTGTGTCATTATCGTGGGCGGACTGATACTCAGGGAGCGTGAAATGATACGGTAGTGAGAATCCTGTATGAGAAATTCGTGATGATGGAGTGTTCCTGCTAGAATTTCTCACCGTTTATCAGGGAGGATAGCAGCCATGATATCTGTAGAATCAATGGCTTCGGAGATGGCAGTTGAGGGACCTTGAGTGTCCCACTGACACTGAACTCGAATAAAACTTTTTCGATCTCCGAATAAAAAGCTTGTCATGGAATTTTGGTGCTCTGACATTGATGTCCAGAAAAGACAGATAAGAACCTTGTTTCTCAACCATTCAAGCAAGCTTTCCAAAAACCAAAGGATCGTACGCCTACAAGAGCAGGCGTCGGGTTCCGGACTCTTCATTTGGTTTATGCTTAGCAAAAAGGAGAAGAAAGAAAAGTGATCAAGGACAATTTTATTCCAGACTAAGTAACTTGGCCCCCTCGATATGTGTCAGGCATTCTGCAAAAGTACAACATCGTTGCCCGAAACTTTCCCACCACGATGTTCATGACGCCGTGGTCCCAAGGACTTACTCCGTGCTCTGCAGCCACAGTGACACAGAATCATCTAGTATCGTTCCTAATATCCTGTTGGCATCACAGTATCATCCACCCTGACAAAAATTTACAATCTCTGGTCTCATCTGGAGTCAAGTATTTCATCCTGAAGCCTTCGGTCGTCTGAATGATCTCTGCACCAACCCCGCCATCCGCGACATAGATTCGAACTTTCTTTTTCTTGAGGTATTCCCAAATAGATCTGCCATCAAATTCTGACGTCAAGAGGTGCAAGTTGAGATCTCTTTTGTCGTCAATCTCTACCGGCTCGCTCGGGCGAGGGCTGGGTACAGCCGATGGTAAATGGCGACTCCAATATCTCCATGGTTTGGGGCGACAGACTACTTTCCTAAGGTTTGGTAGGAACGACAGAACAGTACAGAAATGGCTTGGCAGATTCTTGAAGTAGCTGCTAGCAGGTTTCGCACTGGGTGGAAGCATGATATTTTGCACTTTCTGCAAGAGTCGAATGCTTTCCAGATTTGCTTCAAAGTATTCGTCTTCCATGCAAAAAGCGTCGATTTCAGGCAAAGCCCATCCGTAGACGGGCTCTACATCCTGACTGCCCATGTAATGGCATATATCCGCTCGGAATAACCTTTGACGAACCATTTTTTGTCCCATTCTGTTGATCTGTGAGGGAAGTCTGAAGCTTGCATATCTTCTTCGAATTTCGTGAGCCATTCTTCCGTAGTCCCTGACGCCTAGGCCGATAGGGCTTCTAATCAAATAAGTTCTTTCCCAGAAGATGGGACAAGCAGACTGCACAGCTTCTGATATGAGGATATCGATGATGGCCATAAATATCCTAGAAGACAATGAAGCCGGGCCAACGGGGCGGGGTTTGTTCTCGTTTGCGTCTTTTATTGCCGACCAGCATTGTGAGCATGCGCATTCGGGATTTAGGAACTTGATACTTGGACTTTCCGCATCAGGGTCATCCGAAGTATTGTAAACCTCAAAGGTAGAGAGTCGACTGTCTGATACTTTTCCGTATACTCGTACGCTTCGACAGCCGAACGGATTCCAAAATGACCCAAACTTGGTCTTTTGAGGAAGATGATAGTCGCTCCATCCGGGGAAATTGTCGGCATCCATAGGGATCATACCGAGAAGGCATTTGGTATCATTCATCTCGATGGTGTCAATGAGGCTTTTCCCATTGAAGATGACTTCTTTCAGTTGCGGCAGATTCTCGACAACTTCGAGAATAGTCATGTTGAATTCCAAAATATGAAACCGTCGGATTCGTTGCATGAAAGTGTAGGCCTTAAAAGTCGGGAGATATATCAATGAATCGAGGAGGCTTTCAGTGTAATAATCTTCCACTTTGGGTACCCGAAATAGATCAACGTGAGGTAGGACGAAGATGTCAGGGTCAGTTCCCAGAAAAACAAAATGCTGCGAGGGAATAGGTATGAAGACCCGACTAGTGAGCTCTCTGCATTTGTTGTTAATCTGTAGAGGGAGAGAGATGTGTCGGAATCGATGGATGCTGAGCGGTCCAGGGTAACCCAGGTCGCCAGTGAGAGCGAGGCGGAAGTTCGACGGAGCGTCTTTTGCGTACTCTAGCCGCCACTCGATGGCCCGGGCAGAGCTTTTCGCATCTGTGAGGAAGGCCTCAATGATGGCAAAAAATATCTCGGTGGGGATCGAGGCAGGGCCGGCGCAACCTGGAAGTTCTGGGCGAAGTTGACGAAGGGACATCTTTGAGTGACACAGATTGGCTTGTAAGAAGATTGAGGGAGAAAAGATTCTAGATGAAAATGAATTACTTCGAAGCTTGAAATGATTATGGGAAGGAGGGAGAGATTGAGAGGGAGAGAAAGGTGGTTTTGTCCAGAACAAGTAGTACACCCTTTCGCCACAAATATTACCACCCTTTTGGACCTCAACTTGCTTGACATATCACAGATACCTGGAAGTAAGTATCTGCTGCCTTCGAAAAAACGATGTTTGACTTTGGACCTGCGCAGCCGCAAACCTTAGAGGGGGACCACAGCCTGGTGCCAGAGACGACAGGAGGGAGGGACCCCAGAATTCCGGCGGACACAAATGATACGAGAGCCCCAGCCACCTACCCAATTGAGTTACAAGACAATTAGTTAGTATATTATGACTACTGTCCTCATACCATCACCGACCATGCGTTATCTCGTGCACAGAATGTTGGAGATAAACCCAGAGTGAAAGCATAAATAGAGAAGTGGAAGACACTGAGTATGCGCCGAATCATTAGGTAGCTTGTCTCGTCAACGACCTACTTATTACTTTTGATTCTGACCTGAAGTGATGGTCTAACCACGATCACGACGAGGCGAAAGCCAACCTCGCCCGAGACGCGTCAACCCCAGAGTTCCCGCAGCCTTCGTAGCTCAAAAACTTGCACAAGTACAACTTGCTATTCTCAACATTCAACTCTCCCTGTCATTGTACTCAGTGTCGACTGGGCAGCAGGAGCAGTCGGGGAAAAGATGCTTCACGCGGATACCGCCCTTGGTAACTTTCATCTCCATGACAGCCGGCTTGATATCGTCCCTGAACGCAAAAAGCTCAATATCACGTCGCTTGAACGGACGCCACAGCTTGCGGAAGGCGCGACCGTGTCTTTCCTCCCAAATCTTCATATCCGGGTACCGGTGACCCTCGACCTTCATCCAGCCCGGGTGGATTGCCAGGAGCTCGGGGTCATCGTACATGGGAACAGAATAGCCGGCGATGATGGAGACCGTCTTGAGGCTCGGGAGCGTTGAGATCGCGGCGACGGCGATCTTGTTGTTCTTCTGGAAGAAGCGAAGAGTTGGGAGGAAGACGTGCTGGACGCTGCTCAGGAGCTCGTGGCCCAGTGGAGTGGGAAGCTGAATTGCTGCCGAGCATTTCATCTCGCGCGCGGGGCGGACGCCTTCGGTGTCGTTGAAGTCGGGTGTGAAGAGGTCGACGTCAGGGCGGACCCAGGCGTCGACGGCGGAGAGTGGCGAGTTGTAGAAGTGATCTTTCTTGACGGGCATGCGGCGGAAGTGGCGGTGGACCATAGAGCGTGTCTTCTTGTCGATTTGGAGGGGAAGACGAATGCTCAGGAAACGGTCGAGTTCACTCATCTCAACCGTCTCGGAGCCGACGTTATGGCCTCTGATGCGGAGGACGAGCTTGGTCGGGGCGTCGTGGTGGTAGTCGATGAGCCAGAGGACTGAGCGGTTGTCGGCGAGAGCGTTCTCGATGTAAGCATCGATGATGCTGAGAAAGATTTCGCGAGGCAAGTCTGCAGGACTGACTTTGCCCCGCCGGGTAGTGGAACGCGACATGCCGGCGAAGGAGGCTGTCGAGAGGACCGTTCGGTCTGCGAGGCGAACTTGACCGCGTTCTCCTTCGGTGTTTGACAAGCCTGCTGGCGAAGATAAAGGAACTGCCTCAGTCGACATTGTAGCTAGATGAGTAGTTTTAGCAAATGGAAAATGGCAGGGAGTGCGGCGAGTCGTCTACGTACCTTCTGACCGCCAGAATTGAGGATCTGGTGGTGTTTTGTCGAATGCTTCTCAACGCTCCGACCTCAACACTGGAAGAGGATGGAAAAGAAAAGAAAGATGAGTCGAGTTAGGAAGAGTAGGACTTTGAGAAGATTCGGTTTCATGTGAGTAGCCGCTTAGTCGTCATGTTGAGCTCTGTTTGTTTGTCTGCCTGCATACTCACCCTTGACTTGAGGCGCAGAATCAGGCCTATGGCAGACTGGCCGACCACAATACGGATCAACGTCCTATCACATTTTTTCTCAGAAAATCTGAGGCTTCATGAAAGGCCCTGAACTGGAGACAATAACCTACACACATGGTGAACAGGCGCAAAAGAAAACGGATCACCTTTGATGAACTGTGCATGGGACAAAGACTTTGGTATTAATTCCTAAGTACGACTTCTAATGAGCCAGCGTGTTGAACACCCGGAATCCACAATACTTGCCCCTATGATAGACTAATTCTTGGGGCGAGAGCTACCCCGACTGCCACACCAGTCCTTCCATAACCACAAAAGCTGGGTATCTATCCTCCTTCCAAAAGACGAGTGTGAATCCATCACTTTGTACCATTCGTGATCCGTCAACGTCAAAGTCAGATTGCCAAAAAGTCCATGACATGATTCATGCGCTCTGTCAACTCTTCGACGGCTTTGTCGGCATAAGGCTGAATGTATGCGATCATGATCTTGTCACGACTTGGGTGTAACTCGATGATGGGGAGCTGGTCATTGTCGATGACCCCGAAGAGCTTGACTCCCCGTGCTTCAAGATGGTCGGCCCATAGAGTTCTGAGTGCTTCAGACTCCTGAGTGCAGAATTGTGCAAGGCGCGGGAACTTCTTTGGCTCGACCTCATGGAGACCTGGCTTCATGGTGTTGCGAAGTTTGCCGGTAAATCTTCCAACATTAAAGGTGATCGACTTGAGGTTCGGGAGTCTGATCAGGGTTGAAAGGGACTCCTCGTTTGCAGTGATGAGGTAGCGCACGCGCAGAAGAAAGATCTTTTCGACGCGAGAGAGGAGGGCATAGCCAGAAGCAGAGGGCAGAATCACAGCTTGGTTGTAGATGAACTGTTCGGCCTCGCGGCCTTCTTCCAGAGATGTGAAGAAAGGGACGAATTAGTCTGTGACAGGGACGTATGCCTTGACTGGGCAAAGTTGGCGACTGAGTCCGTCAGGAGTGGCGACCATAAATGGGAGTCTAGTAAAGGTCTTCTCGGTCATGCGTCGGGACTGCTGGTTGATCTGCGAGACAAGGCGAAGCTTCTGGTGGCGCTTGTAGGTAGTGGACTGGGGCTTGTCCTCTAAAATATTGACATCGTTGAGGACCAGCTTGGTGGCCAGGCTGTGATTGTAGGCGAGAGACCAGACCTTGACATCGTTGCTCTTTGCCATATCGATGAGCTGTTCAACGACATGAAGAAAGACCTCGTATGGCACACTAGCCTTCATCTGAGGCCGCTTATTCACCGCTGCGACAACAGAAGATGGGAAAGGGTCTGACATGATGGCGGCAATTGTCGTGACTGGTGATGGTTGAGGTGTGATAATATCGTGATGTTGTTGTTGCTGCTGTGGTAATGGGTACGGTCGCGGTAGTGAAAGTGAGGGAAAGGGAGAGTGGGAAGAAATGGATAAGCAGGTGAGTATTTTATAATACAGCCACAGAAAACTTTCAAATTGTAAAGAGGAAGGTGCAGCCCACTCAAAACAAAAAGGAAGGAGCAGGAAAATTATGTAAGTGATTCAGTGTGATGGAAAGGAGACCTCCGGGACGGAGAAGGACAACAGTGGCTGGGCGACGAGAGACACACTAAGAATTGTTCAGGGCATTGGAGGCAGACTGTTTACAACTGGGATATGATGCCTCTGTTAAGGTGAGCAAGTTAAATCGAATAATTCCACAAAACCTTCGGCCTGTTGACATGGTTTCACGATAGCTTCACCTCAGAGCTTCAGATGGATTATAAGCCGAAGACTGCCATCGTCATAAGGTCAGGATAAATCTTACCCTCTGAACTTGCCGAAAGTGTATCATGAGACCCCTTACATTGTACATGCGTCGCTAATCAAGGCTGTGGTGGGACGCGTCTGGAAATTTGCATCTGGTCTTACCTTCTGTTATTTGGGCTAGCCCTACATGGTCACAACTCGCTTGAATGAAGTGCTGCGTATTTTGATCGGACTATTTTAGCTATATTTCATGATGATATCACTGGTGCAATGAATTGAGGTCTTCATGAAGTTTATGAATGAGTATTGTGATTCGTACGAACGACTAGCTATCTGAGGCCCAATACTCTCACTTGTCATGTCTTCATATGAGCTGAATGATACCCATTGTATATTCTCGAACGAGAGCCAGGACCATGACACTATGAATATCATAAGTACGCAATAATTAGGCAGAAAACCTCGTGTCCATCTCTGTCCATCAGTGACAAACACCCATAGCCATCGCAGCCACCGCACTAAACGCTGCGGAATTCGCCTCCGCGAACCAAATCATCGCGACTGAGCATGTTCAGCTGACCGCCGTTGTCAGCCTTCATGGCAAGAACTACCGGGTGACGCTGATTATCGTAGCAATAGCAGACGGGGTCGAGGAATTTCATACGGACGCTGCCATTGTCCTTGCGAATGAGCTCGAGAAGCTCTACGTCGCCGGCACCAGGCGCGTAGCACAGGAGCTTGATGCCCTTCTGCTCCAGCTTGACCCAGACGGGCTTCATCTCCTGACGGTACTTGCGCTCCCACTCGATTAGGGACGGGAATAGCCTGCTGTCGAGGGGAAGTTCCGCATTGTGCTGGTGGCGCTTTCTCTTGGGAGCGTTGAGGATGCGGATGACGCCAACATCAATAGCGACTTGCTTGAGGTTGGGCAGCTGGAGAATGGCCTCAAAGTCCTTGCCATAGGCGTAGCGGTACAACTCAGTGATGAAGATGCGAACGCTCTGAATGGAGTGAGTGATGAGGCAGTTAGCGGGGCGAGGTCTCATGAGAGCGGCATGAAGGTACGGAATGCTCTCGCGCTCTCCCACAAAGATGAGGAAGTGGTCCTTGGTGGGGCAGATCCAGCCGACGCGCAAAAAGCCGGGCTCAGTGCCTTCGACGCAGATCATCTCCCAGGGGCGGAAGACGAGCTTGAACTTGATGCGGGAGCGGCGGTCGATCTGGTTGAGAATGCCGACGATGCGGAAGCGCTTGCGCTGGGGGGCGCGGTTACCAAGCATAGCGTAGTCGACTTGGTCGAAGACCGTCAGACGAGACTTGGCGTCGGGCGTGGGGTCACGGGAGGTCCAATAGAGGATCGAGTCGGTCTTCTTCTCGGCCTGTTTGAGGAGGTGGTCGAAGACGAGCTCGAAGACCTTGTGCTTGGGGTCTTTCGGACCCTTGACAACTGGGAGAACCTTGCCGAGGGATGACATGTCCATGGACGATGCCATCTTGGCGTCAGGAGTGGATGTCGAGGCACTCATTGCGATGGGTGTCTGAGTGGAATGTGTATGGAAGAAGAAGACGAAGAAGAAGTTAATTGAAGAGAGTTAAATAATAGAAAAGAATAGAGAGACACGTCGGGAAGAAACCAGGCAAAAGCTTTTCTTCCATGGCTTGCAAACGGTAGCCGTCAATCTATTCAGACGTGCAGGTAGCCGAAGGAGCGGTATGGGTTGAAGCGGAAGTGGTTTGTTGGTGGTCAATCGATGCAGGAGCAGAGAGATGTTCAGTCATGCTTGATTATACGGCCTTAAATCTGCTTCACCTCTCGTACCGTATTCGTCACAGTGCTTTTCTGAAATGGTATCAGTGCCAAGTACTCTGAGACTCAGGTTCTGGCCAGCTCTGCTATCGAGGAAGATGAGCGAACTTCCATTATAGCGAGAAAGTGAGTCTTTGATGTTGATATGGGAGGGAGTATCGCTATTACAAAAGACAAATTGGAGGAAAGTTTGGAAGGAAGATGCCATTGAAACGTATTACTTTGAGGCGAGAGTAATTCACAAAGACAAGAACTAGTGTCAAGTGTCAATGTAGGTACTATACGATGAGATTGTGATTACTTCAATCCTTTTTCATTCAGCTTTGCGGTTCGAAAGACCCTTTCTGTGTGACCTTCGCCCTTTCAATTACAAAGAAATCAAGTCCTCTCCAGACTCAAGATTGATCTCCTTTGTAGTTGCCCGAATCTGCGGCAGCTTGTTCACACTTCGACTTTGAAGCACATTGGTGACGCTCGCCTTCTTCTGCGGGGGGCTACTAAAGAAGATGTCATCAAACAATTTGTTCGAGAACCGAGTCTTCAGATCCTCCAGAGTCCATCCAGCCTCCTTCCCAATATCCGCCATGACCCCGAGGAACTCTTGAATCTCAGCCTTGTAGTCCTCGTTCTTCATCTTCTCGAGCCACGGCCTGCCATTGACGGTGAATTCCTTCCACTCCTTGGCCCAGTGAGGCCGCGTCTTCAACAGCTTCTGAGTGTTAGGGTCCTTGAGAGCCATCCACTTGTCAAGAACCTGCTGAGCGAACGGCACCCAGATATCCGAGGCCGCGTGGAGGGTAAGAACCTCAATCGAACAGGTGCCCAACTCGTTGCCGCGCTGAGGCGCCATCACGACATTACTCCCCCCCATAATCCTCATCTCCAACGGCATACGCATGGGACACTTTTCCCGATTCTCTTTCGTATACGCAGTAAGAATCGCATCCCACCAGGCCCGCTGGATAGGGGCATAGTCAATCTCCACAGGCTCACCAGGCCCAAATGTCTTGCCGCCCTTGGCCACGAGCGGGATCTCGACCTCCATGTCGCGCACGCGGACGTTCTGGATTGCGCGCTGGAAGTGCAGCGCGTCGGGCACGTAGGTGCTGACCTCCTTGTCCGGGAGAGCTAGCATGGCGAAGCGGGAGATGAGGGTGACGGCCGCTTCGGTGAAGCAGACTTGGTCGACGAGCTTGTCAAGGAGCGTGGTGTTTTGAAGCACGTTCATCGTGAAAGTCTGCACGAAGGAGAGGAAGATGTGCGCGTCGTCGGGGAAGTTTACGACGCCGGCGCTGTTGGTCGTGTCGTTCCAGCAGTTGACCCAGACTTTGTCCGAGTACGGGAACCAGAACCACTCCGAGTAAAAGTCGTTTGTCGCGCGGTCCTCAAAGATCTCCTGGTACCCCCGCTTCTCGCCCTCGGTCAGCTTGCGCCAAGGGTCGGCGAGCGTAGCGGGGAGCTTGGAGAGGTCGAGGTCCGCGGGCGGAGGCACGGCCAGCGCGACGGAGACCTTTTCGGGCTTCAGGTGGGCGTAGGTCATGGGCGACATCTCGAGAGTGATGTGTGTGACGACGCCCATCAGTCCGAAGCAGCCGCTCGCGGCTCGGAGGTGCTCGGGCTTGGTGACTTCCTGCGGCTCTCCGTTGCAGTCGACGTACTCGATACGACGGACGAGGTCACTGAGAGTCTGGTGGCGACGGCCGGCGCCGTGGCAGATTGGGGCGTTGGAGCCACCCAGGGTGATTTCTACCATGATGACGTTCATGGGCATCGTGACGGTCTTATTGTCAATGCACCAGCGGCGGAGTCTCTCGTTTGTGCAAGCGGTTCCGACTCTTACAAGGTAGTTGCCATTCTTGAGGGGCTTCTCGGAGACCATGCTGATTGTTTGGAGATCGTTGGCGGCGGACTCTGGCAATGGGAGAGCCGTGATGTTGGGCAGCTTGGTGACTTCGTGAAGGCCGAGGAGGGAAATGAGAACGTAGCCATTCTCTGCAAAGACCGGGGACCACGAGTGACCTGTTGAGGAAAATTAGATATTGAGGGAGATAATAGGGACATGCTGAAACTTGCGGAAACCTGAGCATCGCACGCCCATGTTGTGGGCCTTTGCGTACTTGACGATGAGCTGGACCTCTTGAGATGTCTTTGGCACACATGTGAGGGCCGGGATGTTCTTCACAGTGAGACCCCAGTTCTGGAACTCCGTCTTGTAGTATACCTGACGACTGGTTAAGCAAATCGTTTGTCGAGATACATCATGCAAAAGAAGACTTACGACGATGCCAGCTCCCTGGAGCTCATTCTTGTTATCCTCGATGAAGTCCTCCATCTTGGTCAACGTATTTTGAAGAAGCGCCCTCTCCATAACGGCAAGCTTATGGATAGGCTCCTTGAGCTTCTTGATTCCCTGCGCACCAACCTGAATGACGCAGTCCGCCTCATGCAACCTTGCCAGTTCCTCCCGGCACCCCAAACTGGGACCCATCTGGAAGCCATTGCCGATCTTCTTGGGATCGTCACCGGCAAGGAATCTCTTGATACGCTTCTGCTCGTCATCAGTGTGCTTATGGAGAATTTTGGAGAATGCGCCGTCCGTTTCCGAGTCCTTGAAGACCTGGAGGAGCCTACGGAGAAACTGGACGTAGTCGACGTCTATGTCATCGTTGATGTAGTCATCGAGAAGAGCCTGCAGACCCGGGACTTCCTTTTTGCTGAATTTGGGGTTGTTGTGGAGGCCTTCGGCAATGTGCCCGATACGTTGATCAACCGAGTGGTCCCACGCTTTCGATGTGGAAGTCATGATTGAGTTTGGCAGGTGGTCGAGTAGCTATGAGTCGTGGTTGTGATAGCAAGCAGTAATCCTGTCAATTCATGACTGTCGATGAAAGAATATCAAGCGATGAGCAACAAACAGTCGGATATCCTGCCGGGACTTTATATCCGTCTCAATCCTCTGAGATATGCTCAGCTTTCCGGTAACAGGAGAATGCGATATCCAAAGGACTGTCTTCATCGCTCAAATAATTTGATATCGCGCAGTTCCCTGATCTTCAGCCGCATTGAAAACGTGTGAGATGGAAAAGTCAACATCAGCCGTGTCTCAAATCCACACTGGGGGCGGGGGCGGAGTGGACGACGAAACCGGCAATAGTGTTGCCTTCGTGTGAAACAAGCGCCCACGAGGAGAGCCGGCAGTGGACGCCAACATCTAGATCATGTGCGGGGAATCTTTTAGCATCAAAAGGTGAACGCGTTTGAGTACTGGAGGAAAGCAGGCGCCTTGTAGATATCTGCTTTAGATTTCCTCTAACTTCTCTGTGCAAGCGGCACACCAGGCTTTCTGAGATAATGCTCACTTGGATAAGGGAACACGGAGTCGGTGGTGAAGTGCCTCGTTACGATCACGTGGCTCAGAATCAATCAACGGCATCAAAAATGTCCGGAAAGTCGCAAAAGCCTTGAGCTCCCGGTTGATCAGAAAGGTCCAGCCCGACATTTACCTCCTAGCTCATGTTCCGCGACGGCCTTAAATGTAATCGTCAAGAAGAGGAAGGCCGTCTCTTTGGCTTGTGGCGTTGTGAGACATTTTGGGGGTTAGATACCTGACCAGTCCCGTCCCATCGGCTGAACTTTGTGGCCTTTCCGTTCCCCAGAGGGTCTTGACGAGGATTTTACCAGAGAAATGGGCGAAAATGGAGCTCGAAAACAGTCTCATCTCAATGCTCATAGTTCGTGACTACCAACGCAGACCATCTGGAGCTTCGTCTCCTTATTCTATGACAGAATTGCTCCCCTCATCCTGAGGGAACCTGAATGGCAAAGTCTGGACTGGCAGCGAGGAATCGTGGACCACGAAGGCACAAAAGACATGGTCATGGATGACCAAGCTACAAGGAAATCTTCTCCCTATGTCGATGCCAACTGATTACTGACTGTCCTCTCCCTGCTCGCTGTCTTGGTCGTCCATGTACCTATCCGATGCCGCAAAAATGCCTTCTGAATGCTCGGGCAATCTGATCCTGCTCTCATGCCCACACACAGCCCACAGCAGAGCCCACAAGACGATTTGTCCAATAAGAAGAGGTAGTTGAGCAGCAAAGGTAGAGATGGTGTCTGTGCAGTCCATGATTATCTGTGCGACTGCCCAGCCTATCAAAGACAAAGATACTGATCCCAGCGCTCCGGGCCACGTTGTCGATTGGCGGACCATGAAAGCCCAAAGAACTTCATAGATTCTCAGTTGGGATACTTGAACAGTCTTTTGTGGGGTTGACTTACGAGGCAGTGTCGCTTCATTAATTCGACCGAGGAATTGGAAAGGAAGAGCCTCGAGAACGGTGAAGCCAGAAACGGCTAGGACGCTCAAGACACCTGATGTTGTCGTGATTGAGACCATGACAACGACTGGTTAGAGAAGTTAGTAAGCAGCGATTTTCACTTCTTCTTCTTCTTCTTCTCGAATGAACCATGACCATAGCCTTATCCAAGCATTGTACGATTTGCTTTGAGTAGGGTATTTGGAGACAGCCAGAAGACAGAGACATCAGGACAGCAGCCAATCTCATTAGAGAAACTTGATGGGAACTAAATGACTTACAGAGTGTTGCTGGCAACCTGTAGGTCAACAGACCAACAAGAATGGTCATGATCAAAGCACCCGCTCCGCTGACAGGGTCTTCGTGAATAATACCTTGAGAGGTCAGAGACACCACAAAAGCGATGCAAAACACCAGGAATGACTGCAAAGCGTTGGAAAGCGATTGCTATCAATTGCATTAGAATCTGAAAGCTGTGGAAGAGGACGGCTTGAACAAACTTGATGCTTCCACCAAACAGACCCCGCTGCTTTGGCGCAGAACGACTCGGCAGCCGCACGTTGTGAGTAGTAGAGTTTTTGATGAGGAAGGAGCCAGGTGACATCCATTGGCCCTCCGATAAGATTCGAGAAGCCGACCTGTATGGTGTAGTACAGCAGAGCGATATTGGCGAAGAAGATGATACCGCCGACGTCGATAGTCAGGGAAGTTTTGTTGAAGGTGATCTCTGGCAATGACCTAAGCGAGCTAACGAGCCCTTCAAAGGCAATGTTCCAGGAGAGGAAGCGCAGTGGCAACTCCTTGATAGGGTACCATGTTATCATGTACTTGACGAGGGTCAACGCGAGACAGATTCTCAAGACGGCGTGGACCCTGGAGAGCAGCACGGCGATGTGGTGAAACAATACCCCGCCTCTCACGATGCTGACTAGAACTGTTCGATGATTAGTTTCTGGCTTGTGAGGGAGAGTGATGAGGACTTCTGAATACTGTTCGCTGCGAAAGTGCAGATGGCGACTTGGTTGAGCGGCAAATACTGCAGCAGGATGAAGCCTGGAATTTGACCCACGAGGAACCACTCATGAAAGGTGAAAATTGCGGATGGCTTGGCGGAATTAGATGGGCCGAGAGTGCTCAGTCCGGCCTGCTATGAGTAAGAGGCTGTTCATTCACTCATTCATCTGAGGGATCATGGACTTACAAGACATAGTGCGAAGAAGAGAAATTCCACTTTCCATGTGGCAGAACGATTGAATAGAGTAGGAGTCTTGGCTATGCTGTTCTGTACTCGCATCGGCCCCATCTCGTCACTGGGGAGAGAGGATGATGCATCGTATATGGTGTCGTGGGTCTGCTCATTGGGTTGGGGGTGGGGTGCCAAAGACAGCCGAATCTTATCAATACGATGCAACTGCTCCACCCCTCGACGATTAACCCTTAAGACAGCTTGCCTGTGGAACGTATTCGTTCGAGCGTCGTAAGAGCAGAGAAAAGTTCGCTGTAGGCCACCTTCAGAGCCACATTCGAGTATGGCGACTGGGGGAAGACGGCAGTGGAAGTGCGTGACCGTCATCAAGTATGTATCCACCAGAGTGAAAGCGAAGCTGCTACTTCCGATAGGCGACCCGGAGGGCTGTGTAGATGTTTGGGGATCTCGTAAATCATGCTCATCGCTGTAATGTTGTGGGTTTGTAGTGCTGAGATTGCCGTGATTGAATCCCCAGAGGTGCTTTTCAATGCTTGCTGAGTCGACGATACCCTCTATGCCGATGAGTCGGGACTTGGCAGGTTGTTTGACTCTGCCCCGTGTCGAGATTAAAATTATTGGGAACAATAAAGCAAAGACCACGGCAAGCGGAAGGAGCCATATGTAGACCTGCCAGATCGATAATCGCATGAAGTCTGAGAGCACGATGCTGGCAATGCCAGTGAAGAAAGAGAACGCCATGGGGACGGAGAAGCATGCAAAGTACGTGAAGCCGGCGAAAACGACATAACGCATCCCAAAACTCCTGTCGAAATAAGGCTCTGGTTCGAGGTTGTCCCAATGAATCGTCGCACCGTAAACCTTGTCTAGCATGACTGTATCGGCGCCGACCACGCCGGATATACTGACGCTTGGGAAGATCTCGCTGAGCCTAGCACCCCAGGTATCTTCTACCCGGTGCCATGGGGCTCCGTCTGGCGGAGAGAGGGATATCAACCTGCTGAGGAAGGCTCCGCTATCATTGGCGATGGAGAGCTTGGCAAAGGCCTGGAATCCGGAGTCTTCTTTGTTCACTGGAGGTCGATGGCGGTTGGGGAACAGACCCATTGTTGCGTATGCAATGTCTCCCTTGTTGAATTGATCAGTCTGACGCCTCGAGAAACAAGCGAGAGCAGCTTCAATGAGCCGAAGGTCGGTAAGGATTGCGGATCCTTCGAAGTGGTCCACGAGTTCCTTCACAGCCTCCGCGTCATCCCATGCTCGCTCAGCAAAGTTGCGTTTCGCCACTTCCTTGGGTTCCGCTTGGTCCCCGAGGGCGTAGAGTCGTATGCGATATTCCGCTGGGCAAAGCAGGAGTTCGGGCAGCGTCCACAGGCGCGATCCCCACTGTCGTAGCCACGGCGTGACGTTCTCACGCTTGTACTCAGGAGGCTCAGTGTTAGCAAGGATTGAGGCGACCTTGTCGTTGGCGGATGGCCCGATGGCAATGATCATGGAATGTGCCGCGCGAACAATGTCGCAAATTCGATAGACGTCCTGACTACTGCTCGTCGATCGTGCAATGCCGTCATCGTTCCTGACACACTCGAAGTCGAGCCAGAATGCTCTCTTTCCCACCCTTTTTGCGGCATCCATGCCCCATTTGGCCAAGATGTCTCGATCCTGTCGTGCAACTTCTTTGTTAGCGTTCCTGGTAGCTTCGTCTGGGTAGTCGTGCTTGTTGAGTTCCTCCTCCGTAGCTACCCTGAACTGGAGCCTGGTGTATGAGACGAAGACGAACTCAAGGTCTACATCGTCTCCGTGCTGCTGGAGGTAATCAGAAACCTTGACTGTCTCGTATATACCTTGTTCAAAGTCTTTGACGAAGCATAGGTATCGTGGACGAAGAGAAGTTGGCGAGCTGTCAACACGAGGTCCTGAAGGCGGCAGAGACCCGCTCAACCTGATGTTGTCGGTGTATTGCTGCTCTGATGCTGGAGGCCTTTCTTCTTGCAGGGGCCCAGGAAGAATGGCATCCTGTTCTACCGGGTGTCGATTTGAAGACGGTCTCTTACGGCTGCTTGCCTCCGTTGAGAGAACGCATACGTTATCGTAACGTGAGTTCTTTTTGTTGCGAGCATCGACAAGCTGTTGTGCGCTTGTCCCAAGATTACCCGCCCAGCAGACCTTGATTTCGCGATCAGCTCGGTCCTGATTAGCCTGTCGGAGCAAGGATGTGTCTCATACCAGCATGCAAAGCACCGGCCATGCTACAAGGAGCTTCAGCGCTGTCACCGCCAGTGTGTAAAAGCCAATATTGTATTTCCTAGTCCCAGGAACGAACAAAGATGAGGCTGCCCAGTAAGAGACGCGCAAAACTGGCGACACTCGGGAAGGTAACTTCCCCAGGCGCGACCACCTCGATGTCTCGGGCAGAATATCCGGCTCTTGGCCGCACTGGAGCACGAGTGGAACCAAGCAGCCGTCCGATGGCCGGGCCCACCACTCGTGGCTCGGGTCCGTGAAGTCGGGCTCCATCCTTTCAGGATCTCACGATGCTGGATGAGGTGCGCATAGATTAGAGATACAACGATTTTGGCGCTCAATTACGAAGGAGAGTGAAAATTGAGATGCGCTTGGCGCGTACCGAGGGAACGCCTCACTTTTGTGTGGTTTTCGCGCTGAATGTCGTTGCCTGCTTACGCTGCACAGCCACGGCGGCTGAGACCTTGCAGGAACCCCTAGCATTATCGATGAAGTTGCTTCTTCTCGAGGTAGGCGCCCAGAGCTCGAACTATTGGCTGGAATCCTTTAATGTGGGGCAACGCTGGGGCAACGCAACATCCAGCGCGAAGTTGGAAGCATCGGTCTCAATTGTCATGGTCGTACCTTCCAGATATTGCCGTGAGAAGGCCATAAAAACCCTCAATTCCATTCCTGTCACCAACGGTGGCAGGCGCCTCACAGGCTTGTGAGGTCAGGTCAATGTTCCGTTTGATAGGATGGTTAGAGGCGAGTCTTCTCGGCGGCAGGCTCGTTCTTGCCAAGCCATAGGTTCGATTCCCAGCATGAGCACCAAGAGATGTAACCCCCAGTTCAGCACCGAGGGGTGAACTCTTTTCGGTATCGACTTTTGGCCTTTCTTTGGTTTTTCTGGCAACCTCGAGTTTGACCTGCTAGAGCCTCTCGAGGCGCGAGTCGAGCAGTGAGCCTCTGCCCAAGTCTGAACTTGACGCCGCAATAAAGTCTGCTGAATAGCATGGTCCAGATGTTAGCGACTCAAAAAACCACTCTGGCTATGTTAGATTGATTGATCGTCGTGGAAACGTAACATCATCAATTATCCAATACCTCTCAGCCCATCACGTGACGTCACTTTCCCACTCTCCACCCTTGCAGATTTTGACGAAACGACATATCATATAAACCATCTTGAATGAAATCGTCATACAAAATAGAATGGCTTTATGGTGTTAAGTGGCGGTTGCAGACTGGTCAGTGTCTCTGTCGTCTGAACAACGGTTTCTTGACGAGCTGCAACTGCGAAGTCAGATTGGTCTGAGACCCTCTATATTTCGACGACATGTCTACTCTTCTACTTGTTCCGTAGCTGGAGAAGAAAGTTGAAGGTGAGTTTCCTTGGTATTCGACAACATGCACTGCATCGGTGGATCTAAATTAAGCATTTTGGTCAATCAGTACGGCCCACCGATAGCAATTAATACTGCATCCATCCTCTCGACCGTGACACCACAGCCAACAACCGAGATGCAGGTGTTGATTCGGAAAAGATTATCCTCTCTATATAGCTATCTCGGTCAAAATGAGAAACCTGCAGTCTATATAAGTGCGGAAATATCATCAGTTCAAATCGGAAGGAGCAAGAGGGAATGTAGTTGCATCTCCGGGGATCGGAGCCGAAAGCGGACCTCAGACATCCGAAGCCCCGCTTTCGCCGAGATCCGCCGACCTCACGCCAAAACCGGATTGGGAACCCTGACCAAAGCTCTGACCATGGGTACGGATACCGACCGACTTTGGCTTATCTTTCAGACTTTTTTCATCTTCCAGGTTCATCCTTGTGCGTCTCACCTCAGATTTCATACTGACCAGCCTTGCTACACTTCAGGTTCATAGTCCGGTGACAATGCCGCATTGCCTGAGACGCATGTTGTGCAACGGGACCATCGCTACGAAGGACAGCCACTACAACATTCAAGCCCAAGTCGCACGACATACACCGTCTACCAATGGCCTTTCGAGGAGAAATTCTCTCGTTGTACGGAGTGTTCATACGAAGTACACCCATTTATTTGTATGGTTCGTCAAAACTCAAAACAAGGGATGATTGTTTTTACTGCTTCTGCGGTCAGCGCCCCGCCGAAGCCTCGGATGGTATCTAGCGTCTAGGGATTTCCGCCGGGAATAACTTTTGCGACACACTCGAACACTGGCTGACAGGTCCCACCGCCCTGGGAAGCCACGCGGAACTGGCCAATCCGCAAACCTTCGTGGTGGTATTCTCGATTCCGCCAGACGTTCTGGAAAACTCTCGACAAGGTCATGGGCGAAGTCGCGAAGATCATTGTCGGAGCTGCCAAGACGAGATATGACTTCATCTACCGAGTATACTGTACACACCAGTGACCCTATCGGAGACGTGAGCGGCATCGTCTCGCACGCAAATGGCGAAAGAGACATGACTTATGTTCTCACCCGCCTCAGCAGTGCTTATTCTCATGGGACAATGGGAGTGGGGCAAACCGAAGCGGACCTCGGCTGAACTTCACACCTCCCCAATCATCGACTCATCTCGCACCGGAAAACGATGGGCTCCATTGATAAGAGGAAACGCGGGATTTGGCACTGTTTTCCGCTTCCACAGCACCACGACTGCAAGGCTCCAATGCGGAGGAGAAGCTGGGGATTCTCATGAAGCGGGGGGAGAAGCAGTTCCAGACTCTAATTCGACAGATGCAGCATGTCTCAGTCTCGATACAACGATACCTCAAAGTCTCGAGATGAAGCAACACGCATCCAAATGTCGGCCCTCTTCGTCACTTCGCTCCAAGACGGCGGCCACTCTAGCCCGAGGCGATGCGACCCTAGCTCCGCCGTTATCCCCGTCGGGCTCTGAAGATCGATCACCCACCCAATGGGCCAACTCTAGTCCTCTCCTCGTCAGGTTGTCCCTTTCCTTTCCCAATCCTGTTCCGATTGCGTGCCTTGAGGATACCCACACCGCGCACCCCACCAACACCCTTTTCACGCCGGTGGATCGGATGCGGGTTGCCGCCCACCACCCATTCCATGGATCAAGCACCAGGTTCCCTTCCCACTCGCCGCCCCCTTTGACGGCGGCGTTGCGCTGCCGGGGGGCGTGGGCTTGGGCGTGGGACGTTTGAGAAATTGTCGGTTTGTAAAACTCTTCTGTCTCTCCCTCGCTTTTGTAGGTCCTATCTACTATCCGTGTCTCTTGAAGGATTTCTTCGGGGCCGCCCCTCTTGCAAATCTCCCGTTGACTCATTTGCATAGTATACCCGCTTTGTCGACTGCGTCTAGCTGTGAAGGGAGTTTGTTACACCTTGGGTCAGAGATACTACTAGTACGGTTAAAAATCTCTTGTCCCGAGGCTCGGCGCGCCGTTTCTTGATCTACTTTCCCTGTCCTGATTTCCCCAAGAGCCGCAATTCCCAGGACATTCGGCCACTTTTTGCGTGGAGCGAGATCAAACATCGCGCCAGGCGCCTATCCACAGGCTATTGAAACAAAGAAGACCTCGGCAGCAGTCGAACAATGTCCGCAATACACGACTTCGGGACCGGGTCCCATGCGGCCGCCACCGACACGGCGACCGCGACCTCAACCAGCTCCGGCCAAGACTCGCCGCCACTCCGCCCGCTCAAGGAGGTCGAGTCCCGGCACAGCCACCACAGCCGGAGCCGGGCCTCGTCCCACTCGTCCACCGACACCGACCCCCTCGAGCCACTCGAGCACGCCCTGACGCCCGACCTCGAGACCGAGGCGGAGCACGTCGCCCGGGAGCCCATCACGTACACGCGCACCGGCACGAGTATCGGCAGCACCGCGTCACGGCCGCCGGACTACGAGGTCGTCTTTGAGCCCGACGACCCCGAGAACCCAAAGAATTGGCCCCTCTGGTACCGCGGTTGGACCATCTTCGTCGTCTCGCTCTCTACCTGGATCGTCGTGCTGTACAGCACGAGTTACACGGCGTCTATCCCCGGCCTTGTTGAGGAGTATCACTCGACCAGGGTTATTGCGACGCTTGGTGTTACCACTTACCTTCTCGGCTTGGCTGCCGGCAGTCTGATTGTTGCCCCGATGAGCGAGTTGTACGGCCGGCAATATGTCTATCTCGGATGCTTCACCGTCTCATCTCTGCTGATCATTCCCTGCGCTCTTGCAAAGTCCCTGACGACGCTGATCGTCGTTCGCTTCTTCGGGTAAGCCTTCCACTCTCTCAAGTAATTGAGATCATCTAACACTGTAATCCCAGCGCATTGTTCGGAGCTGCCTTGATCGCCAACAGCCCAGGAACCGTGGTGGACATCTCAGATGAGGAGTATCGTGCCCTCGCCATGTCCTTCTATTCCATTGCCCCCTTGAACGGACCAGTCACCGGCCCGATCATCGGTGGCTTTGTGTACCAGTATCTAGGCTGGCGTTGGACCAACTGGATCGTCCTCATCATCGCCGGCGTGGGCATTGCGCTCATGTTCACCCTGCGTGAGACCTACGCACCCACCATTCTCCAACGGAAGGCCGCTCGCATCCGCAAAGAGACGGATGACCCGCGCTGGTGGTGCCGCTACGACGAGAAGGTTTCCAAGGTCCACCTCATCAAGCTGAATCTTAGCCGCCCCTTTGTTCTCAGTTTCACAGAGCCCATTCTGTGGTTCTTCAACCTCTGGTAAGACTCTCCCGTGACGCTTTCCCACCGCCCGGGCCCAAATTCTAACAAAATGCCCAGGATATCACTCATCTACGGCATCCTCTACCTCTGCTTCGTCGCCTACCCCATCGTCTTCTCCCAATACCGCGGCTGGGGCCCAGGCGTCTCGGGCCTCGCCTTCGTCGGCATCGGCATCGGCACCATCCTCGCCATCATCAGCGAGCCCATCTTCCGCCGCATCATCAACGCCCACCCAAAGGACCCAATCACCGGCCGCGTCCCGCCCGAAGCCACCGCCCGCGTAATGACCATCGGCGCCATCCTCACCCCCATCGGTCAGCTCGTCTTCTCCTGGACCTGTCTCCCCGCCACGATCCACTGGGCCATCCCCATCGCCTTCGGCATCCCCTTTGGTGCGGGCAACACAATCTCCTTTATCTACGGGTCCAACTACCTCGCCGGCGCGTACGGCATCTACGCCGCCTCCGCGCTGGCCGGCAACGCCGTCATGCGGAGCATGTTTGGCGGCACGCTGCCGCTCGCGGGCACGTCCATGTATAAGGCCATGTCGCCGCAGTGGGCGGGGACGCTCTGTGGTCTGCTCGAGCTCGCGCTCATTCCGATTCCCATCATCTTTTGGCGGTACGGCGAGAAGATTCGCGCAAAGAGCCCGATTATTCGGCAGATGAGGGAGGACCAGGAAAAGAATGAGAGTAAGCGGGCTAAGCAGCTCGCGCGGCTGGAGAGGAAGAGGGAGAGGGAGGCTGCTGCTGCTGCGGCTGCGGCTGCTGCGGCTACGGGTGGTAACAGCGAGAAGTCGACGGGCGTGTTGGCGAGCGCGGAGCAGACTGAGCCTCGAGATATCGAGAAGAGTGCTTGAGAGAGTTCACCATCCTCTTGCAAAGCCATGGGGGAGGAGAAAGTGTTTGATATATGGTGTGTCCGTCACGACACGAATTAGAAGAGGACTGTATACCCCCTTAGCCCTCCGAAAAGATCTAATGTAGCATATACGGCGTTTGGAATGTCGCATCAGGAGACACATGGGCCATTGAGCCTTTCCCTATAGTAGTTGCTGGGAAGTGAAGGTTATTATAGCTACATCCATAGGATCGCCTTAAAAGTAATACTTGGTTTTTGTTAGAAAATCGTTTCCCACGGTCCCAGGTCTCTAGCCAGTTCCTTTAGCCTCTCCTTGACGCCGTCACCCGTTCCCTTGGTACCCTCCTCTCCCGGTCCCGTGGCGTATCGCAAGCAGCCTATATCTCGATATCCTCCTTTGCCACCATTGGCTTTATCGCCTGTATCATGAAGGTCAGCAAACAATACGAATCTTGATGGGGAAGCTTTTAAACGATGCAGCAAGGACGGGCTGTACTCACACTCTTTCCAGTTCCAATTCAGCATGTACTCGCACCGATTCATCCCATCAATCTCCTCCCCCGTCTCCCTTGGATCAAAGGCCCTCGTGCCATACTTTGTCCTGTCCTGGCTCGGGAACGTGCAACCCTCTATCCAAGAAATTGTAAAATGATGTTTCGAACCGTTTGTGCCCAGCCCGTTGGATTTATATTCCCCGCTATCTGGCGATATCCGTAGTCTCTTCTCATTCAACGCCCCGCAAATCTTCCTGATGTCCATCAAGATATCGATACCGCTGATTAGCTCCTCGCCGAACGAGGCCTTGTCGTTGCATTTCTGCTCGCCGACCTTGATCTCCATATCCTTTATCCACTGCGTGACGATAGGGTACGGCGCTTTGCTGGTGTTCTCGGTCGGCGTCGTTGTGGCGGAAGTCGGTCCAGGCGCAAGCGTGGGCACGGCTAGGCACTTGCAGACCTGCGCGACTTTGTCACAGGCTGGAGTCTGGTCGCGACCACACTGGTTTGGGAGGTTGCATTGGCTGTCTTCGGTGCAAGCTGCTCCTCCCGGTTTCTGTGCTGCGGCTGTGGAGGAGGGCCATATTGTGGGCACGTCGGATGGGTTGAATGACTTTTCGCTCTTGGTTGTCTGAGGCGGAGTGGATGTCTGAGTAACTGATGGAGTTGGCGCCGGAATTGGAATGACAGATGGACCGGGCGGGCCAGGAGGAGGCGGCGACTCTGCTAGAACAACATGTTTGTCGTTGTACCTGGTTGTCCATGCTGCCCATTTTTGAATGTTGCCTGGTGATGGTTCAGCGAGTATTCCTAGTTGAGAACTGGCTAACAGCAACGAGCCTAGGAAAAGAGTGACCCTGGATTTTAACGGCATAGTGTACTCTCCGGAATAGATTGATGAAGGGTGAGAATGGCCTACAGAGCAACGAGGTAATTCGCTGTCTGGTAGAAATGAGGGAGGAAGCGCGCTTTTCAGTCGCTGCTGGGCCTGACGCAACTGAAAGAAAAGACGATTGCTCAATTGAAAGTGTGATGTCCGTATTCTTGAGCTTTGATTAAGGTAACACCATATCATCCCTTCGAGATCGGGCACAAACAGATCTGGTATAGACTTGCAATCATGGTACCTCGGATGGAGAAATCACTTTGTTGACCCGAGTCCCCCGAGCAGCCATCTCTCAGTTAAAGAGATGGACTGATGACACTTCATTCGTTGCCGGAAACAGACTGAAGACATGTCGAAACTTGCCTGAGTACGAGGTACGGCAGGGAGGCAGAAGTATTCGGGGAAAGTCTTAAGTGGACAAAGACGCCTGGCAGGTCGGGTGTCAATGTTGAAAGAAACTCAAAAGGGGAGGCTGGAGTGCCTGCCTTTGCCCCCTAGTTGCTTTATCACATTGATTGACTCCCTTGCTCTTCGATTGAATGCTGTTCCCATGGTGCCTCAAACAATGACTGAAATAGGTGTGGTATCTTCGAAACCGCCCTCTTCTCCAAGGCAAGTCAACAGACCATCATGTACATGATATCCCAGTTGTATCTTAGCCTGGCCTCGTGATAAAGGTTTTGTAACATGGCCATTCTGAACAAGACTAACGGCCATACGCCAAATTTGCCACTGTCTAGTATGGGACACACTACAGCACGAGGTAACTCTCAACGCCGGGCGCGGCTGAGATGGCATATTGCCTACGTCAAACGCATCAATGAGGAACGTCTATCGAAGCAGCGCCCGATTTCCGATGCCCCCCAGTTACTGAACGAAATCCAAGAATTCGAAGCTATGTTTACGGACTTGCCTCCACTGCCACCCCGCCTTCCACTCAACTTCCCTCTCGCCTAATTTTTCTTGGCATCTGCTGTTAGTGAATGAGTGAGCCTACCACCAAATTACTAACAGCCGAAAACTCTTCACCTCCCCTTGCCGGAGCCCGCATCCGCGATGGCCTCACAGCCGCCGTCGGGCACCGGACTGATGTCGGCCGACCAAGCCGACCCCGAACCAGGCTCCGGGACACCTCCGGAGCCGAACCCCACCTCAAGAGCTAAGCGACGCCGCGACGCCGAGGCACAGCCGACCCGGCCCAGCCTAACGGGAAGCCAGCTTGATGCCACCACCGACGCCCCTACCTCGGCCGAGGGGCCCGCAGCCTCTACCGCATCTGCTCCGAGCGGATCTGCCACAGGGTCCGTCTTGACAGCCCTTGCAGAAGAAGCTAGACAGTACGAGGCACGGAAAGACGTCTTTCTGACCATTGCACGGTCCGTCGACAGCGTTGTCGCCAGCTTTGACGGTTCTAGAAAGCAGATCGCGAAAGAAGCCACTGCCTATGTCATTCAAACCCTCAAGAGACTGATCAATCACGAGACAAGCCCAATAGCGGCCCGGAGTTGGGCGGCTGTCGTCGCACCGATGGCGGGCAACACCACTGCGGCGACCCGGAGCGGCCAGAGCTGCCAGAGCTCTGCCCGCCCGAAGGCCACACTCCCCGCCGAGGATCAGCCGCAGGCGCAGCCGAAGGAGGACCTCCGCATCTTTGCCCGCGTCCCGGAAGAAAGCTTAGCGGCCGCTCGGAAGATCGCACCGTTCGCCGTACGACAGATCGTCTGTAAGGCCGTTGGCCTGGGGCTAGCGGACCTTCCCCACGTCTACCATATCAGCACAGGTTACTCTCTGAAGCCGCGAAACAAGCAAATACAGGAAAGACTACTTACAAGTAAGGCAAAGCTGGCGGAATGCCTCGGCGCCCACCAAGTCGAGACGCCTATCAAGTGGCACACATACGTTGTGCCGCGATGCCCAACAAAACTACACAGCATTGGCGGGGACGTCCTGGACCCAGCCACACTCGTTGAAGATGAGGTCTTCGCACAGACAGGACAGAAGCCTGTCCTTGCTCGACCGTCCCGCCTTGGGCCCAACCCAGTCACGAACGAAATATCTTGGCTCATATCATTCACATCAGAGGTCACGCCCTTCAGGCTCTTCAACCAAAGCGGCAGATCTCTGCCCATCAAAAAACGAAGGACGCTCATCCGACATGACCCCGGCTGCCAGGGCTACCACGCCAACCGGTTCTGCGGACGACGACCGACTTGCAGCAACTGCGGAAGACCTTCCGACTCACACGAAACGGGACCTTGCATGGCCAGGCCCCAGTGTCCCAACTGCTGCGGCCCCTTCCAAGCCGGCCACACAGACTGCCCAGCGAGGCCCTCGGTCGTAAACGGCGTCGTCTCCCTTCCCGGTCGAAAGGAGCGGGCTCGGATCCGGAAGGCCGGCCAGAAAGCATCGGACACTCTGTACAAGGCTACTCGATCCGACAGTAGCCAGGAGGCGGCAGGCGTCCCTACCTCCACCAGCCAGAACCAGCAACCCGGCGCCAAGCGCGCGCGCACGAGAACGCCCTCCGCAAGCTCGATCGTTTGCCTCGGTGACGGAAGCACTGACAGCAGCAGCATGGATGAAGACGAGGCGGACGAAGGCGAAGGCGAAGACTCCCCCGACAACACCTCCATCGACCGTCCCGTGCTACCCATGCCAAGCAGGAGCCAACGGGCAGCACAGAAGCCAAACTACAACGTCGCGAATGCCTACACCCACTCG